>NW_019384870.1:0-47376 GCF_000671375.1 Centruroides sculpturatus
TTTAAATGTTAAAATATTCAGGATAAAGAAACTTCGACATCAGTGTTTGGAACTGCTGGAGATTGATGCGAGTTCCACAGGCATGCATGCAATATCTTATTAATTCTATACAATATATTGCAACAGCCAAACTAAACATCCAAAATATCTGACATTCTTATTTTTTTTCTCTTGTTTTCGTCAACAGTTTAGTATTTATTTGGAGCAAAATAATTAATTACTTTGCATCTCACTCGTGACAAGTCGTACTTCGAATATAATCACAGCTCAATATAGAAGAGAGAGAGAGAGACTCTTAATGTAATTGAATAATACAAAATAGATGCATACGAGAATTATTTATCTATAGAACAATAGCTCATATTTATTCAGCAATATTTATTTCTGATCGTAAATTTAGACTTTATAAATTTGTTTTCTTTTTAATTTTTTAAAATTATATACAGAAATAATATAATTTATTCGTCTATTCAAAGAATTAGTGATAAATGAAGACAAGAATTTTTAGTTTTATGTATTTAATTTATTTAATAAGTTTGCATGGAGTTTTCTATAAATAGTTTATTTTGTCGAATAAATATTTAATATTAGTTTTATTTTATGAAAATACTACAAATGAATGACCTAGCAAGAAACATTTATATCTATCAACTGAATGTATACTCTTGTTAAATAATTGCACAGTTTATTAATGAATATACATACAGTAACAAGCACAATAAGTATAGATTATGATTGAGAATAATAAATAAATTAAATAATTTTTGTCTAAATACGTTGTAAGTTCTCTTTAGTAACATCTTAACACGTTCAATGCATTTAAATTTACTAGTCTCTAGATGCATTTGCTAAATTTTAAAATGGAAGTTTTACTATTATTAGGCTATACGTTACATAAATTAAAATGTATTACATGTAAGCTATCGCAATCATCTTGTGAGAGATTCTACCTCGTACCGATTTTATTCACATTATTTTGCCATACAATGTCTTAAATAGATGTTGCAGAATTGTTTCTCTATTTAAAACTTCAGTAGGTGAATTGTCTGTCTTGTAGGTGAATTGACTTGCTTTATTTTTATTCTTTTCATTGTTGTCTTTAATATTTTCAAATATAAACGGTGAAAATCGATATTTTAAATTATTTTGATGTCAGAATTCCATAATCCTTTAAAATGCAGGTTCTTCAAATGCTTTATTCTAGAAAAGTATTAAAGTCACAAATAAAAATATTTATATTTATTCTTAATAAATGTAGTTCCACCTGTGCTTTTAGTAAATATTTAATTAATTAATTAACTACTAAAAATATGGAAATACGAGTAATTTAGTATCATTATATTTCAACAAGTCGATTTAATAGTGGTGTGATGTTTTTAAGTACAAAAGACTTGTATTATTTAGTATTTAAATAATAATGATGATACGTTCTAACAGAGTTTTTAATTATTCCAATACTCTCAAGAACATCATTTAGCGATAATACAATGTAAATTATTCTCGAATTCCCCGGGGCACTGCCGTCTGTAGTTTAAGAATTTATTCAATAAGATTATATACCATTTAGAATTCATATATTCATAAAATGACTATATGAATTCGAAATTTGTATGTTAAGAATTCCGAGAATATTGTCAGAGGAATATTCATAAAATTCATTTGTGAAATATAATGAATAATGCATGCTAACTTTATCACAATTGTAAGTGACTATTGAATGACAACAGTTTTCTGCTAGTCACATCGTCGGCACCATTGTATTTGTTCATACGACCTGATTACACGGCCCAGCTCACCTGACACCGATCATTAAATGTATTTAACATGGCTCTCGCCACAGGCCATTTGTGGATAATTATAGTTGGAAAGACCGGTAGTTGTTCAACAGCTTCATACCTTATATATGTGTGCGGTCTTCTCCTGGATGACTTTTGACCTCTCTCGCATTCAGGTCATTTCAAATGTCCTTATTTTCCTCGTTATTAATGGATATCAATCCGAAAACTCGGAATATATTGCCTAGTATATTAAAGTGTAAATAAACTTTACATTTTTCATTTAATTAACATAATAAAATCATAATGTAGATCAAGTATAAGATACCAAATATAAGAATATCATTAATTAAATATTTTATATTATTTATTTGTATGTAGTCATACCTGTTCTAGAGCTTTAAGAAAAAACCTATAGAATTTATATTGATTTATCAGCTGTACTTTTATATTTATTAATTTTTTTTAACCGTTTAAAATTAATTGTAATCATGATACTATTTCGAATCTTAATTTATTTATCTCTGTTTTAATTAAATCTCAATAATAATCTAAAAATATCCAGTAATAACAAAGGTATCCAATTAAAAACAGATACTAATCTCGGTTTTTCGCTCAAATCGTGATGATAAGCGAAACTGATCTCTCAATCGCTTTGTCACCTGCCTGGATTCTTGCACCTGCAAGTTGCAAATAATGTTACATTCTTATACGCTATATGCCGATGAAATGATAAACTCTGTTATTTTTATTTATATTCTTTACATTTGTTTTCTACTACGATTATTTCTTTAAATTTTGATAAACTGAATATAATGAAGCCAGCTATTATATTAAGCTTGACGTGGTAATAGTTAAAATAATGTCTAAAATGACACTAAATTAACTACCCCTATTAATATTTTTAAATAGAGAAATTACCTTTTAAAAATTTTTAATACTTTATCATTAATAATTATTTTTTTATTTATTATTTTTATAAATCGCTGTAGCGACCTTCACGTGGACCGGTTATATTCCTACTATACTTTTGCTTTATGTAGTATTTTAAATTTATATTCTACATCACCTCGACGCGATTATTATTTCTAAAAATATCGAAAACTGATAAGAAAACAAAAAAAAAAATTCCGTTAAACGGACGTCTGACAATGTAACTATAGATTGTTACTGCTGTCAAGTCCGTACGTTTTATTGTTCGTTCTATATAATTCTCGAAATTTACAAAAAAGAACAGGTGTTTATTTTTAATTGAGTAGCTCATAATAATAAATTTTAGAAAATTAATATATAATTTTTTTTTTCATTATTATTGCTGTTACGTAGATGTATAAACAAATACATATCTAAGTGCATAATTACATACATACAAATTCGCAATATATGCATGTCTTAATTGCAGGGAAAAAATATATATATATATATATATATATATAGTTTATAATACTTCGTAAAACATTACACACATACGTTGAATACATGTTTATGTAGTGTTCTTCTATATAGTTAATACAGTTGATTTTTCTACTTGAGATTATGAAATATATTATTGTTATCTTTCATCTTTTCATTTTAAAATGTTAATATGCCATTTTTTTGTATACATAAATGCTGTTTCCATTCAAGGCTATTTTACTTGAAAATGGAGCTTTATACGAGAAATTTTTTTTATCTTAAAAATAATAATAATAATAATAATAAATTAAGATTTTTCTTTATTGGTTACAATTGCAGTTTTACTATATCGAGTATGCAAGATTGATGTGTATATAATAATATAGACATGAATCACAATTAGTATAGTTCTGATAGTAATTTTAATGCGTAACGTTACAACAAATTTAATTCTCATTTATGTGTTCGTGATTCGTATATCAAATCATTGTAAGTCAGATACATGTTTCGGAGGCCTAGGTAATGGAATTTTATAGTACTGCTTGCGGGTACCTATTCTATTAAAATGTAACCCCTTTACAGATTAAAGTCGGATGGCACTCGGGATACATCGGATTTCAAAGTCGTAATTTTGACTAAACAATATTAATCTAAACTAATATTTTTGGATCAGATGTTGAACGTTTGCTTTGTCTCTGAGCGTTGGGAATTGGTGATAGCCACGCTATTAATGGATATTTATTTTACATATAATATTATCGTGCTCTATTAGGGATAGAAAGTGTAGAATACGCCTGTAATTATTACAGTTATTGTTATTATAATATATAACCACATTGATCTAACGGCAGCTAGCGAGCCGCGTGCGACTATTCTAGGACCCTTACTGCGGCCCCTCAATACTTATACATTTTTGTTTTTAATATAAATTTGGTACATACAAAACTGTTACATATGTTTAAATAGTAAGTTTTCTGACTGTTATGTAATGTAATGTACACACGGATAGTAAACATAACTCGCTACGTTGAACACGCAACTGAGAGGTAAAGTATAAGTTTGTATGAACCTAATTTTAAACAGTTAGTCTCCCAACTACAAACCCTTTACTAGTGAGTAATGAAAGAGAAACATTAATATGTATTTCGATATAAAAAAAGAAATTAATTTAAAATAATCCCTTTTTCCAAATTTTTGGATAGATATTTCCTTATGCACTTATCCAAATAAACGCATTTTTAACCTTACAGTTATATTTACTGTAGAATGGTGATAATTGTAGTATTTTGAACTATATATAGGGGAGATCGGGGCAAGATCGGCATGTTAAGCTTTACTTAAATTTTGTGTAATAAATACTGCTGTAAACTGAAAAAAAAGCTTTGCATATTGTCTATTGGAATGTTACCTTACTATAGAACTGGTTAAAATCAGTTTGGAAATAAAAATAATTAAAATAATTACAACTTTACAAGAAGAGAGAAATTGACGAAGTTGCCCCGGGTATAGGGGCAAGATCGGCAACTTCTCTCTTTTTGTAAAGTTGTAATTATTTTAATTATTTTTATTAAAGTTGCCCCTGGTATAGGGGCAACAGTAATGGGGCAAGATAGGCACGTATATAAAATTATGTTATTAACAATGTATAAGTTGGAATTCACTATTAAAACAAAGAAATACAAATCCAACACCCATTTAATATTATTACAACGAAATGCAAGTTCAAAGACATATATACATGAATAACAAATGCAAACATGTTTTCATTTATCATCTGTTTGATTTTTATCCTTTGCTTCTAATGTGGCTTTATGTTGCCGATCTTACCCCGCTAGTCATGATTTCGAAACATTAAGTACAACCCTGAGAACAGAATGCCAAGCCACGATCTGGCCACGTGAATAAGTTGAAGTTACATCCTTCTAACAGGAAAAGTAACTTTCGTTATCATGGAATTATAACAAAACCTGCCAATTCAATATAAATGGAAAAAAAATATTATATGGAATTGAACGAAAATGAAAATTTGCTTGATAATTCAACTACGCTTGTTGGAGAACAATAAAAACACTACACTCAACAAGCCACCAATAAAACTCAACTGCCTAACCTATAACCAAAGTCTCCTTTTAATTTGTTTTTTAAAAAAAGCGCTTGACAAACTTGCCCCGCATGCCGAAGTTACCCCGATCTCCCCTATATATATATAGGCTATATATAATACCGTTTCAACAGAGGTTGCGGCTTTCAAGTATTTTTTGATAGTCGATATATGGCTCCTGTAGTGACAAAGTTTGGTAATTATTGGTTTATAAAAATAGATAAAGGTTATCATCTTTAAGTATTATTATATACTGTAATTCAAATGGTTGATTACGTAACTGAACTATGCTCCATAACAGTAAAAAAATGGCACCAATATTTTATTATTTAATTATTTCGATCGTTGTAGGTAATAAACCAAAAAATAACTTATCAGTTTGTATATAATGACACCATTTTCTGAGAATGGTAAATTATTAAAAGTTATAATAATAAAGTTTTATTTTTTAAGTAATGATTCGAGTTAAAAATATGCCTTAAATGTTGTACAATTTAAAATTTATATATATTTATTTTATAATTCGAATAAATCATAAATTTTGTTTTCTTTGTAAATGTTTTGCTATTAGCCTATATATTTTTTTTCTGTTATGTAAGAGTAATGCGGTTGTTAAATACGACATTTTAACTATAAATACTGTAACGTTATGATTCATATTTATTATATAGATCACATGCAATTAGAAAATATTTTATAATTATTCTGAAAATACCAGTATGGCGATTTTAATGCCGTTGCACATACTCAAATTAAAAGATTGTAAACTGTAGTTAATAGTTTAAAATGAATTACATAGTTTATTTTTATCTTGCGCGTTGATAATTCTAGAAAATTTTAAAAAATTATTCGTTTAAGAAGAGAGCTTATTTCTGTTTAATGAGAAAAATAAATATTTACGATACATAAATATAATAGAAAATAATTGTAATTACTACAGATAGTGACGATATTTGCAAATATCTGTTATTTCTATTTTTCCATTAAAATTTATATTAATATTTCACTTTTATTCTTTCGAAAATAATGAAAAGTGTGAGAGTTTTCATGTTATATATTCCTAGGCCTACAATTTGCAATTATTTTTGTAGTTAATTTACATTATCATCAAATGTAAAATAATAATTAACACCACCAATAAGATTTTATTACATAAATTCTTAATAGATGTTATTCCCAATTTTTTAAATCATTTTTTTTATTAATATTTTAGTAAAATTTAAAGTAATTAGACTATAATTGATAAATGAAATTTTATAACTTAATATTGTAAGTTGCATAAAATTTCGGATCTTCGGATGGTGAAGTTTGTTATAGGCTATCATCAAATAAATAATATGACAATGAAATATTTTTGAATTAATTTAAAGAATTTTGTTTAGAAGACATACATCAAAATTGTCTGTACTTGAACATGTTTCAGTAATTAAGAAGGATTATAGAAACATGTTCATGTGTATTCAAACAAGGAGTAAGGATCAATGTAAAGATGATAAAATTAAAATTTTATCGGTGGATCATTTTATTAAATTCTTCGTACTACAAGAAATTTGATAATATATTTCTCGTATACCAAAAATAAAATGAAAACTGATGAATTTAACAGTAAATATACCAAATTTAAGAACAAGTTTTGATCAATTTTTTTTTCATAAGCGAAAATATAAAAAAAAGGAGTTCTTTTACTATATAATCAGTGCTGCATTATCATCACTGATTATATAGTATGACGAAATTATTATACGAAAAATAAATATTGATTATAATTTATGTAAATCTATACGAATATTGAAAGTAAAAAAAAAAAATTGTGTAACTCGATCTTATTTTAAAGACTTTTTAAGAAACGAATTCGTGTTGAACGAAAATGTTCGAAATAGCTTAATCTTAAAAATTTCGAGACCATTCATGATTTAATGGAAAAACAAAATATGCGGCCCTTACGGTTTTTAGTTTATTACATTCTAAAAATATATTTTTTTTTCTTATAGAAAAATTTACATATTTATTTTTTAAGTTTTTAAAAAATGTTGTTGTAAAAGTGCTTGAATATTTATTATTTTAGCGATAGAAATTTCGGAATATTGTTTTAATGCAGGAATGAAAAATTTTAATATATTCATCTCATTGTGCCGCTAAATTTTTAGAAATGCATGAGGACCGGCGCATTCATCAGAGATCTACAGATAATGCATTTTTAGTAGAGATTTTTCACCCGGATACAGAAATCCTTGTGTTTTAATTCGTACATCATCGCCACGAATGACTTTTATTTTATTCCACATAATTTATCACGTACTCGAAATATTAAAAAGAAAAAAAAAACACGGCAGAAAGTTTTAAAATAGACTTATTTGGACCAGTCAATTTAACTTCTTTCTGGTATTTCAGAGTTTTCGATTAGATTGAGGTCAAGTGTATAGCACTACCCTACGGTTACACTGCGGGTGTTTTTCCTTCTTTTCAATTGGTCGACTCTCGGGTGAAAGGATATCGACACCTCTTGCCTGACGTTGTCATGGTTACTAGCATGGCGGCAAGCGGTTTGATTGATTGGAGGGAGAAAGAGGAGAAAAAGAAAAAAGAGAGCTCCTCTTTCTGCACTGCTTATTTTCTTCGTCGTGTCGTACTCGCTTGAAAATTTCTTTCTCGGTGAAGGCATATGTCTGCTGTATCTTAGAATCGATACTAGGAAGTCCCGCCATGTATTTAAATTTAACTCCCTAGACTCAATCGATGGATCCTGTTTTCCATTCTCGACGGCACCGACATAAAAAAAAGAGAACTGGCAGAAAAAACGATGAGATGCAAAATTATTCACTACGTAAGGAATTTAAAATTAATATTGAACTGTTCATTATAAACTTTTAACTTGCGTCAAAATAATCTTCCTCGTTATTATTTACCAGAGAAAATATATTATGACGTAAATCTGTCTGCTATCGATTTATCTTATATTTTATTAATTAATTTTGATTATTATTACACATTTTAAATGTTGTTTTTTATTTTTGACAATATTTAAAATTAATATAATGTTCGTTCTGATTAGAATACGAAATCGTTTAGGAAAAAATCCATTTTTATGCACGGCAATAGCTCTGCCAAAAAGAAATACTACTGCCTGTATACATTTAAATCTATGGTATTTAGATCCACAACTTCTGAGGGAAAGAGAAATTTTTATAATTATCAAAACGAAAATAATAATAATTAGTACATTATAAAAGTAAAACGTTACGATTTCGTGGTTATAATCAGAAACTTCTAAAATGTGAAGTCATGCTCTTTTTAAAGGTAGTAAAAAACCGGCACTAGTTAGTGATAGTAAGCTGGGCGTGGAAAGTTCCACAAGCCAGAAATCCCACACTAGTTCACGTAATAGATAATATCTGGTTTGGCGAAGCCCTACCTTTTATTTCAGCCCCGAGGGAAAGAGAGCAGGGGGGAAAACTTGGGAGTTGCTAATTGCACCATTTCTGACACGTACTCTGATAGTTATCTCCGATTTTTATTGTTATTTACGAGCCGAAGTTTTATTTCATTGCACGAATAGCCTGAAACAAATCGTTGTAGGCCAACCGAGGAGCGCTAATGACGTGGACCCGTTAAATTTCTCTTCCAATGACGTATTATTATTTCATTTGTCACCTTAGCGCTTCTTACATTTATCAGACTTTTCTGTTAGGAAAGAAAAAGAGAGAAGAGCGCCAAGCGTCGCGTTATAAAGAGAGTGCGACTAGATATAACGTCCGCTTTTACTGCTATTTACACGGACTCCGGGTAGAACCATAATTGTTTACGGGTCCCACTTTTACTGCCTTCTAGACTCGGCATTCGTGGGAGTCGTAAAACTTTATAGGGGCCAGGAACATTTTTATTGTCTTCCCCTCTTCCAGAATTATTCTCTTAACTCGAAACGTGAGCAGTTAAAGCCTCTGTGTATCTTTTTCTTTCTAAATGCAATTCGTATTATTCCGAATATAAAGAATACGAAAAAAAAGAACTTTTATCGTGTTAGATTTCTATCATTAGAATATAAATATTTTATTATAATTTATTCGAGAATTTTTCTTTAAAAAAAAAAAATAGTTATTTATGTGCGTAAAATGATAAATAATCAATTGTGGAATTTCGGAATTGGATCCTACATCCTAAAAATTTTATAGGTGAAAATATTCGATTGGTTCAACACAGGTGGTCGAGCGTAACCCATCAGCATACGTGACGAGATCTGCATCCGCTCGTTTCTTTGTCGTTTGCCAATGATGCATGACTATTTACAATTAGGTTGTTGTATTTAGGAGAATACGTGAGTTTTAAAACTGTCATTCCGAACACTTCTCGACGTCCACAAAAATAACAATTAGATAAAAACTAGAATAAACAATTGTTTAGAATTCACCAAATCATCCTTCTAAGCCATTAATTTGCATTATAATAACGTTTTCTATTTATTAAAATGTTGGATTTTGAAACTAATTATTTTATTTAAAAATACATGTATATGTCGGAGATTAAGCTATTTAATTTGATTTGTTAAGAATTTAATTAAAGCTTTTTTTCCCCCTCCGTTATAAAACATAATAATGAATTTGAAATGTTATTTGTTCAATAACATTGTTCCGGAGGGATTAATTTAAATGTATTATCATTGAATATAATCGACGGGTATTTGTTTATATATTTTATTGCTGTCGAAATGTTATAAAAATAGGAAACGTTTAAAAGAACAACCAGGAAAATCTTATTGTTTAGAATAATAACCGTTTCGAATTGTTACCTACGAAATTAGATAAAGGAAATTAAATTTTTATATCTTTATTCGTTTGTTTTATTTATGATTAATAACACTTATAACTGCTATTCCCAGCAGTTACCTGTTGGTATAGATTTACTTAACTTAGAACAATTTACAATGTTTTGTTATAATTCACATCAAATAAAACAGTTTTTCACCTGAAATTACGGATTAAATAAGTGATATTTGAAAAATATTAATTCGATTCTCAGGAAAATATATCGCAAAATTTTTTAAGATTATATAAATTAAAACTGAATTCGTATAATGTTTACTAATTTAAAAAATACAGTACTTAAATTCATTTGTATTCTATTCTTTGTTTAAAACGTTAAGAATATTTTACTATTTCGATTTATAAAAAATGAATAATAAATTAAAGAAAATATCGTGAGCTATTGTAATACGAATTTATAAATTATAAATATTGAAAATTATAGGGAACCTGATTGTGTTCAAGGCAAGTTAGTTTTTAAAATGGTATAGCCTGTTTCAAACAGTTCGGATTTTATTTTTCACTATATACATTCATTTGTATGTAAGATATCTAACTACTGTATATAATTAACTAACTTTATTGCATTATTACGACTACATAAACAAGAATTTTAAAAAGTATATATATATATATATTAATGATTTATTTTTTGCAAGTTTTATTTGTTGACAGTGTTTTAACTTTTATAATTTATATATATTTGTTACTCATATTAAATATGCAGTATTAAATTTTTAGTAGGAGATTTGGTGGTTGTAAAATGTTCTGAATTTTAATGTTATCGGCGAGTTTATACAATTTATGTTTCGAAAATTTTGAATTTTTTCTTATCTACAGTTTAAATTCACGCAGGAATACGTGAAGATACGGTAAGTTTTATTAATAAGGTAATTAGACAAAGCATTGATGAAAGGTAACGAATTACGTTTCAAAAAGTATTTTGATTTTAGTCGAGAAAAAAAAATCCATTGATCAAAAAGATGTTGGTAATCCGTACTTCTCGATGAGCTGACAACAGTTGATAAATGAAGTTTGTATTTGACCATTCGTTATCACTTCGCGAAAAGCATCTTGCGACTGTTCTGACCAGCTCCAGATTCATTCCAGAAAAGATTATCTACAACAACAATAAAAAAAATTATCTGGAATGATTTCTGAAGTAAAACCTTTCTGAATTTTAATCTGTATTTTACGGTTTATTTGTTATGAGAAAACTTATATTAGGCTTGTATGAAGAAGGGTAATAATTATCATTTATGTTGTTTCTAAATCTCTTAAATTTCTTAAAATCGAGGCGAATAAAAACAATTTTCTTAATACTTATTTACGTAATTTTATAGAAAATAATTAAGGTAATTTATATAAATAATTATAATATAACCTATACTAGAATGAACGTTGGAATGACATGGTTTCGACTGAATTTTCAAAAATCATGTCATTCCTACACCAAAATAAAGACTGGAAGTTCCAAAATAAATCCCGTGAATTAAGAATTTTTTTTTAGAAAAAATCTTCGTGTTTCCTGTTGGGTCATTTCTCGAAATATTGATTACAATAAATAATAATGTCCCGATCCACTTGGAAAACTAAAATATCGGTACATTTCTTAACTGATATCTTAATTAAAACAAAATAAAGCATGTAGGCATAGTGTATAAAGTAGAAAATCATATCATTTTGTTACGTAATATGCGTAATTTCGAATTGACTAAAAACTATTAAAAAAAATTTCATCAGACTTTATGGTAATTTTCTACGAAAACATTTAATATTTAGATTGGAATTTACTTATTAATGTGTTTCCACATTGGTGGTAGAAAACGCGATTAATTACAAATCTTATCTACAAACGAAGATCACTTTACACACGCAGTTTATATAGCCTATATATAGGCTACTATTGTCCAATTTAGTTTTATTCACAACTGTTTAGTCTAGTATTCATTTAAAAAAATTAAAATTCAGGAACGATGTCGGAGAGGAAAAATATACAGAAAGCAATCTCGGTATATTTACCAATGATTTTTCATCCGGAGCTTCCTACTTTATAAAAATAAAAATACAGCTCAACTTCATACATTTAGGCCTTTATTTTGAAGGAAATAACTTTCGACTGATAAGTGCAGTATTGAAATTCTAATTGCGCACGTCGAATATTCGAAATTGACGGCCGAAAAATCGAAAAATTAAAATTGTTTTTTTTTTTACAACAAGCACTTAGACTCTTATTGTGGGGATAATTCATTTTATTTTCGTTCTCGTAAACCGGCAAGTATTGAAGAAAGTAGGCAAAATGCGATAGATTCGACGAATTAGATGCCGTAAAGCCAAAATCTAACTCAATCGCTACTACTTCCTTACATTTCCGTCATTGGATTAGGAGTTAGGCTTTCGACATGACATGAATTGCCAATGCTCTCTGTCTGTTGTGTTCGTCGCCATTTCTATTTCTTTCTACTTCTCTTCAATAATATCCGCGAAAAGTGCTGTCAACTAACATTTGTTTCAGGCCAAGAAAATGGGAAAAAATGATAAATTTATATTTAAAAAAAAAAATTCGTGTCACTCGGAAGAGATTTAAAAATGTCGCAGAAGTTTTTAAAAAAAAAACCATAAAAATTTTAAATATAATTTATTAAGCTTTCCAAATATGAAATTAAATTTATTCCATTTCGTTTTTAGATTAAAAAGTTGTTCTTTGTATGGTAATTTTTTAAAATCTTGTTTTATAATTCGAAATAACATTCATTAATAAATAATGGAATTTAAGTAGGTTATTGTTTTTAATGAGGCGAGCAGTTTTATAATAACATAATTCAAAACGTAAAAGCTCTTATTGATTCCTCAACCTTTGATGAAGTAAAAGATATTTATCTTATTCATTTACTTTTCTAAAATTTGTATAAATGAATTCGAATTATTTAATTTAAAGAACCACAAATATATATTTAAAAAAAAGCGAAAAAATCGCTTGCATTCTTCTAATTTATTCCGTTCTAAAATTAATGAATAATTTAAAAATTGATCAGAAACTGAATAAAGTAATTTTTAGTCATTTCGATTTTTCCACAAATAATAATTCGTTTTATATTATAAAATAATTATTTTTCATAAGTAACAATGATTTATATTCAATTAAATTACTGCCTAATTATATTAATAATGCGTTAAATGATGACAGCTTTATTGTTGAAAATATTTTACAGTAAAATATTAAATATTTAAATTTTAATTATTAAATCGTAAATGTTAGACATCGTGTTAGTTGAAGATGATTTCGTGCTTAATTTTTTTTTAATTGCAAAAATTACCACTTGGATGTGTCTTTTTCATAAATAACTTATGATTAATTTAAAATTAATTATAATTAATTTTAATAAAACTTCAGTAAATCTAGATTACTAATAGATATCAGAAACTAGATTATTAATCTAATTTCTTCTGTTTTTAAGAATAATTATTAATGAATATATCGTAAATATTTTAGAATATCTGTGGTGGTTTTAGGCATAGGCATCTTAAGGCTTCTGTCTAGAGCCTCGCTTTTTTTTGGGGGTGTCTCAGGCACGCGCAGATACTTGTCAATACTCTTGGTATAGTACTTGGAATCCACATCCTAGAATTGTACAATGTCAAGTATCGTAGGATACATGTTTTATATAAAGTAGGCTACTATTAATATTTATATTTTCTTTTATTAAGAAGGCTTTCGCACAATCTGAAACCGCTACACATTGAACGATAATTGTTCAGTTGTATGTACAGTATTTGAAATATACTTTCAAGTGTAGGCTACTTCACCTGTATGTACAATGCGTGTAATAGAAAATATTCTTGCATTCGATCGGCCCAGAAGGAAACTTCAATTTCCAAAAATGATGGCTATTTTAGAAAAAAAAAAATTGCATGTCTATATATAGCCGAATGCAGAGGCATTTTTCAATACAGATGTTTGTATTCGACCGTATACAAGCGCGTGATCTGTATCGAAAAATTAAATATTTATAATCGCTTTTTTATGGCAGTTTTCTTATATTAATAAATTTTACTTATTTTTCCATTTTGTAATAAGAAGAAATTATTTTTATTTATTATTATGACTTTTCAAATTCCTATCCATAGCTAGAGATTCATCTGTATATTTATCAGTCGACAATAGATTTCGAATTTCAAGGTCTTAAAAGCGAGTTATAAAAGGGGAATTAAATTATTTGGGGAATTTTGACAATTAACGTGTAAAAATTCATTGGAATACCTTGGGAAAGTTGGACGACGTTCGTGCATAGGAAGGACAGACTAATTGACCGACGCTAATAGATTCTTCGGCACAGATGCTGGAACACGACATTGATTATATCGAAAACTATTTCGAAACCGAACAAACGCGCCGACATGGAAGTAAAATTCGACAGTATCGATTCGTCACTAAAATTAGGTAATCAGTTTTCTAATTAAAGCATAGATCTGTAATAGGATGCAAGCAATAGCCTACACTCAACCCTGACAATGGAGCGTTTTATGGCGCCAGAGATTAGACTTCAATTGTTTCGGGACTGGATAATGGAAGGCGGATTTCTGTCTCCGTCGTTATTCTCCCCACAGGAACCGAGTAAAGCCTTTAAACGGCCAACCCCGTTTAAAGCGTTGTTGCTACGAACTATTATCTCGTTATCTGGGTCGGAATTGTGGCAGGATGGAGTTAAAGGATTGCTGTTCTGCCAAGTACTACTTTAACGCTTCTCTTTCGCTAGAAAGAAATGTATCGAGCACCGTCTTTTCTTTATATGTAGTATTTATAATGTTAAAATTTTTTTTCCTTCTTTCATTTTTTACGTTTTGTAAAGACTGGATTCTAATTTAAAAATTGCCATATTGAAATATTCACTAATTGAGTTAAGAATGAAAGCCGGTTTTTAATTACATTGGTTTTAACATTTTTCTGAATAACCAAAGCCGATAATCAGATTGTTTATGAAACTGTACGAAATTTTTTATGTAATTAGGCATTTACGCGAGAGAAAATAAGCATTTATTTAATATCCGTTTTTAAAATTGCATTATATAATAATGTAAATTTGAAAAGGGGAAGAAATAATTAAAATTATAACTAGAATGCGATGTAAAATTTCTGAACAAATAGATTTAAATAATTCAATTAATGACTTTGTTAACCATCGTCTTTAATTGAATTATCTCGGCTTAATTGCTTTATTTGGACTCATTTAGTTTTTTTTTTAAATTAAACAGATAAAAATATAGAAATTCAGAAAAATAAATGAATACTAATTTATAAATTTTGAATTTTATTATTAAAAAATATAGAGAGACAGTTAAAAAAGAAAGAAAAGTCGTTTACTTAAAGGGAAAAGTCTTAAACATCTCACGAAATAATGAAAATTTATGACAAACTTTCCTTTTAACCTTTTCGAAACGAATTGAATATCCTATTAATTTATTTAACTCGTTTTTTATTTGTCAGAGCAATATAAATTCTAATTATAAAAAAATTTTTCGGCCAAAAGTAGCATGAATATGTCGCGACTCAATTAAAACTGTAAGTGATATTTTTCCGCATGTGACCTTGATATGACATTATATTCGAAGGCGCATAAAATTTTTCTTATATTCTTAATGGTTCCCGTAGGAAACAGAATTTTTAATCTAAGAAAAAAAATATATATATATATATATACTACTACTACTAAAGTTAATTTATTATTTTAGAAATAAGACGTCAAGTCGACCTAAAATAATTAATTAAAAAAAGCTTTTTATTTTCTAATTTTTAATAAAAAAATTACATTTATTTTTCATTCTTCTTTTTGTTTTTTTAATAAAATGTTAAATTATATATAAATTTAGTTTCGAATAAAATCGTAGTTTTTGTTTGATATTTTTTTAAAATCGTTATTTGATTTATTATTAGGAAATTTATTTTACTTCGTAAAATTAAAAAGGAGTCGAATATCGTAAGATTTCTCATTAAAATTGATTTCGAATTTGCCCAAATGATCTGTACAAAATTAATTAGATCCGTATGTCTTAATAACGTTTTAGCATAACTTGAGTATGGAGCGGTTTGGTTTGATTTGGTTAATCCACTTTTAACCGTATTATCGTCACATGCACCACCAGCTTTTGACCCCGTGGCGGGCAGACGTGACTCGACACACGATGAGATCGGTTGGGTGATGAGGGATGGGGAACGACGAATCCTGGCGGATCCACCCATGGAAAATTAGGAGGGTTCTGAACCCCCTGTGTCAAGAAATGGCACGCTAATCTCCAGCTGGTTCTGACTACATGTATGAAGACGTTTCAAATTTTTACTTCAAAACTATATCTATAAGCATTTTAATACAGTCGATCCCCCTATAAGATCATTGATTTTTCCGTTTTATCTGAATTACATGTTGTACGAGTCACTTAGATTTTACAAATATGTGAGCCGTTCACAGCCCGGCACACGTATTTGTAAAATCTAAGTGACTCGTACAACATGTAATTCAGATAAAACGGAAAAATCAATGATCTTATAGGGGGATCGANCCCACAGGAACCGAGTAAAGCCTTTAAACGGCCAACCCCGTTTAAAGCGTTGTTGCTACGAACTATTATCTCGTTATCTGGGTCGGAATTGTGGCAGGATGGAGTTAAAGGATTGCTGTTCTGCCAAGTACTACTTTAACGCTTCTCTTTCGCTAGAAAGAAATGTATCGAGCACCGTCTTTTCTTTATATGTAGTATTTATAATGTTAAAATTTTTTTTCCTTCTTTCATTTTTTACGTTTTGTAAAGACTGGATTCTAATTTAAAAATTGCCATATTGAAATATTCACTAATTGAGTTAAGAATGAAAGCCGGTTTTTAATTACATTGGTTTTAACATTTTTCTGAATAACCAAAGCCGATAATCAGATTGTTTATGAAACTGTACGAAATTTTTTATGTAATTAGGCATTTACGCGAGAGAAAATAAGCATTTATTTAATATCCGTTTTTAAAATTGCATTATATAATAATGTAAATTTGAAAAGGGGAAGAAATAATTAAAATTATAACTAGAATGCGATGTAAAATTTCTGAACAAATAGATTTAAATAATTCAATTAATGACTTTGTTAACCATCGTCTTTAATTGAATTATCTCGGCTTAATTGCTTTATTTGGACTCATTTAGTTTTTTTTTTTTTAAATTAAACAGATAAAAATATAGAAATTCAGAAAAATAAATGAATACTAATTTATAAATTTTGAATTTTATTATTAAAAAATACAGAGAGACAGTTAAAAAAAAAGAAAGAAAAGTCGTTTACTTAAAGGGAAAAGTCTTAAACATCTCACGAAATAATGAAAATTTATGACAAACTTTCCTTTTAACCTTTTCGAAACGAATTGAATATCCTATTAATTTATTTAACTCGTTTTTTATTTGTCAGAGCAATATAAATTCTAATTATAAAAAAATTTTTCGGCCAAAAGTAGCATGAATATGTCGCGACTCAATTAAAACTGTAAGTGATATTTTTCCGCATGTGACCTTGATATGACATTATATTCGAAGGCGCATAAAATTTTTCTTATATTCTTAATGGTTCCCGTAGGAAACAGAATTTTTAATCTAAGAAAAAAAATATATATATATATATATACTACTACTACTAAAGTTAATTTATTATTTTAGAAATAAGACGTCAAGTCGACCTAAAATAATTAATTAAAAAAAGCTTTTTATTTTCTAATTTTTAATAAAAAAATTACATTTATTTTTCATTCTTCTTTTTGTTTTTTTAATAAAATGTTAAATTATATATAAATTTAGTTTCGAATAAAATCGTAGTTTTTGTTTGATATTTTTTTAAAATCGTTATTTGATTTATTATTAGGAAATTTATTTTACTTCGTAAAATTAAAAAGGAGTCGAATATCGTAAGATTTCTCATTAAAATTGTCTTATAGATTTCGAATTTGCCCAAATGATCTGTACAAAATTAATTAGATCCGTATGTCTTAATAACGTTTTAGCATAACTTGAGTATGGAGCGGTTTGGTTTGATTTGGTTAATCCACTTTTAACCGTATTATCGTCACATGCACCACCAGCTTTTGACCCCGTGGCGGGCAGACGTGACTCGACACACGATGAGATCGGTTGGGTGATGAGGGATGGGGAACGACGAATCCTGGCGGATCCACCCATGGAAAATTACGAGGGTTCTGAACCCCCTGTGTCAAGAAATGGCACGCTAATCTCCAGCTGGTTCTGACTACATGTATGAAGACGTTTCAAATTTTTACTTCAAAACTATATCTATAAGCATTTTAATACAGTCGATCCCCCTATAAGATCATTGATTTTTCCGTTTTATCTGAATTACATGTTGTACGAGTCACTTAGATTTTACAAATATGTGAGCCGTTCACAGCCCGGCACACGTATTTGTAAAATCTAAGTGACTCGTACAACATGTAATTCAGATAAAACGGAAAAATCAATGATCTTATAGGGGGATCGACTGTATATCAATTATCAAATTGTAATTTATCGAGATGTATATTGTTTAATTAATTTGCATAAATATATTATTTAGAATTTTACATAATTTTTAAGAAAAGTATATTAAAGATTCGAATTTTTTTTAAAAGAAAAACTCTTTTAATCTATAACTGTTTTATTTTATAATATTTCATTGATAGACTTTTAAGATTTCAGCGTATGGAGTTAAGTATTATGATTATTGTTTCGAATCTACAGAATGAAATAACATGTTTGAAGAGTTTTAAGATCCAGTTTGGTATGTCGATCTTCATTCCGCGATCCATCTTTTATGATCGATTTCATTGGATTTCTGCTTATGAGATTTTTTTCATGCAAATTTAATGGGTTTGTTGAACGGTAAGAAATTATTGCATCCAGTTTACCGAAGCATCTACGAATGTTATTTTTCAATTTAAACAAATTGAATTGCCCAATAAAACTTTTATAAGACATAATAATTAATATGTCTAAAGAATTTCGAATAAATGTAAAAACCTAAAAAATTGTCTCGAGAAAACTAGCTTTAAAAATTTCCATTAAAAAAAAATAAATAAATAAATTTAGCTTTTATGCATTTCCAAATATTATATAAGAGTTTTTAGCAATGCAAAATTTCACTTCCTGTTCCTTTATATTCGAATTATTCGGAATTATAACTAAATAGAAGTATATATTTCTCGGTTCATTTCCGTCTATTTTCTTTGCTTAACATCTTTTCCCAACCGCCAAATTTTCTGATATATCTTGCTTACATAATGAATTATTCATGTAGTTACTTCCAAACCTTCCTGAAATTATAGAATTGTAGCTGCATTTAAATAGTCTCTATCGTTTTTCCAGATCTAACATTTTGTTTTCTTCGAATATATTCCATAAGCATTACTTTCATATAATTTTTCCTCTTCCTTTTTTCTTATTTTCAAGGATTTTAACTATAAATAATTGCCGATGCCATAGTTATAAACTTATGATTTATAAATTTTTCCTATAAATGAAAATTAGCCCTGTCTGTATTTCGCATTTTACGTCGAAGGATATTCGTGATTACATTTTTGTGAATTTTTGATATTTCCTTATTGGTAAGATTCCAAAATTTATCTTTTGGGTTGGCAGGTGGTACAATGAATAATGATATATAAAACAGATAAATATCTTTTTTTTTAACTCGTAAATAGATTTTAATCGAAAAATCGGTTAAAATGGTAGAGTAATTTATTATTAAATTATTCCTTCGAATTTTAGAACGTATAAGGAAAATATTCAATTTTTATTGAAAAACGTTAATAATTCAAGCATATTCATTTTTATTTTCGAAATTGTTAATATAATTTTCCTCTTGGCTTAAAAGTTTATAGAATTAAGGAAATTGAAAGAGTAAATGATAGATTGTTAGAAAAATAAAAACTTGTCCATCAAAATCTTGCATTTGTTATTGTTTCCGGTTAATCAAATTTTAATGTTGTAAAATATTTAAAACTTTGGTTAGTTGACGTTTGCTCCTCCCTGGAATCGAGTAAAAAGTTCCACAAATTATAATCGTAAAAGTGATTGAGATACGTAACTTCACACCCTAAACCGTGGGTTACTTGGTAAAACACCCCAAAATTTATTTGTTTTCAAGCTATTCTCCCTCCTGGAACATTTTCTGCGAATGTGCATACTTGTTGGTTTGAGAGAGAGTGTGGGGAAACGTAGGTAATTTTATTTATTTTTACTAAATACTAACAACAACTTTCAAGTCGTCTTGAAGGTTTGTTACTGGTCTTACAAGGAGAACTGATACACGGAGAGAGACTCCACTTATTATTATTTTTAACGGTTGTTGTATAAAATAGATGTTTTTCACTTTTTAAACAAATTCTTGCATGGGAGTAGTTATAATCAGAATTTAAAAAATAGGTTAAAAATGGCCGCGAATGGAGTGTGGTCGTCCTATCGGAAGGGGATGGTCGGAATTACCGAGGCGAACGAGATTGTACGTGGAAATTTATACATCTAGTTTCTCATTCGGAAATCGTGCCATAGAGGAAGCATCGTTTCACGACCCTAACGAAAACACTTTGTAAATAAATTATTCCGGCCTCGTAAACGTCATCACCGGAGACCGGGCTGCGCATGCCCCGACTGTAAAAGTCGACCGTAAAACTGCGTGCGCCAAATCGACGAGACATTGTTCGTTAAACGGCCGAGATGCCGAGTAAATTTCCTCTCCTAATGCCATGTTAGATTTTTTTCCCTCTCCTTCGTGGCGCTCACTTTTCCCGGCTTTGCAGACGGCACTGAAACGGGATTATTTCCTCTCCTCCCACCCCGCAGGGGACATGGTTTATGGATTCCGGGGTTTTATAGGGTCGTTGTTATCCAGAAATACGATGATTGGCTTTATCTTCCCCTCTTCCCCTTATCCCGTCCGAGCGGATTTTAATGCGTTTGCCATTTTTACGAGACGCACTCGCCTCTTTCTCTCTCGCCCTGCCGTCGCTACGAGCGTGACGTCACCGGCTGACGTCATTGCTACGGCTATATATCTATCCGTTGATATTCTAGCGCCGGAATTTTACGACCAGAATATCGTAAAGTTGGGCCTGGCTGAGACGTAATGACGTACCGTTACTCTGATAGAGTGCTCTTGGGAGCTGTCGTTACAAAAACTCTACTTCCGAGTCTGATTGCTAAATCGATGTGGCCATGGCTTGGTTGTGTTTATGATATTGTAATTGCACACTGTCTAGTGTCTATTATCTATAGGCTATATGAAAGTATATTCTTCTTTTGTTTCGGATAAAGGCGACTAAACAAAAATTTTCTTTATTTTTTTCCCCAAAATGCTTAAGAATATTCCTCCACATCGGGATTCTTCCTTCCGTTCTTCCATTATTTTAACGCTGCTAATCATCAAAATTTTATTAAAGGTGTAAATTTATTTTCTTCTAGAATTTTTCACTCTTTTCTCCTTTACTTTTGAAAATCAGCCGATTTTATGTATTCATTTAATTTAAATTTTAATTAATATGCCTATTAGGCAGCATTACGCTTTTAAGGTATAATCGCAACAGATCGGATTAAATATTAAATATACGATTTTATAATCTTAATTAAATTAGTTTATTTTCGTTAAAATATATTCCAGAAAATTTAATATTTGTATTATATAAAATAATACAAATATAATTTCCTGTTTTGAAAAGTCTATTAAAATTTATTTCGTTTATTCAATGTCCAGTGATTAAATAATAAATTTAATCTATTGTTATCTTCTTTATATTACGTCTGTTTAAATATTAAAATTCGAATTTCGTTTTTAGATATTTCTAATCAATAAACTTTGTTCATTTTCGTGTTGAAGCGCGCCTTTTTCTATTTTTTTTTTCTTTTTATTTTTATTTAGGAATAAAAGAAGAAAACTTTGTGCTGTTTTGAATTCTGCTTAGATTTCACCCGTTTCGGTAATCGTGTCGATAAATTAATTTAGTTTACTGCTTAAATTAAAGGCGTTTTAATTAAGATTGCATATGTTACGTACGCGTATAAGCTTTAAATCATTGAACTCTCGCTTTAAAAGGTTCTTAACACCGAACCAGTTTACTTTGAATGTAGAAGGTAGACTGACAGCCAGACTCTTGCCAAAATAAATATTTTGTATTATTACACTCATTTTTTTTTTTTTTTACTTGTGTATGCGTGTTTCTGTTGCTTTGTTACTAATTTGATTTCTAATTAAAATTTTAAATATTATAATGCAAATATTTTAAATTATGAAAGTTATAGACGAAATGTTTTTGTTGTCAAATTTAATGGGTTTGTTGAACGGTAAGAAATTATTGCATCCAGTTTACCGAAGCATCTACGAATGTTATATTGTTTTAATGCAGGAATGAAAAATTTTAATATATTCATCTCATTGTGCCGCTAAATTTTTAGAAATGCATGAGGACCGGCGCATTCATCAGAGATTTACAGATAATGCATTTTTAGTAGAGATTTTTCACCCGGATACAGAAATCCTTGTGTTTTAATTCGTACATCATCGCCACGAATGACTTTTATTTTATTCCACATAATTTATCACGTACTCGAAATATTAAAAAGAAAAAAAAAACACGGCAGAAAGTTTTAAAATAGACTTATTTGGACCAGTCAATTTAACTTCTTTCTGGTATTTCAGAGTTTTCGATTAGATTGAGGTCAAGTGTATNTAGTGAACTTTATCTTGGACAAATAAAACTAAAAATATAGTTTATATTTTTGTTGCTGAGATTTCTAAGTGCGGTATAAGCTCATTTTTCTTTATTGACTTACGATTAAAAGAAAAGGAAATGGGATTGTAATAATGCTTTCGTGCAATTTATATTAATTTGCCTTTTTTTTTAATTATTAAATTATGTGAGTTTAAATATTAGACAATTTCCATAAGTCTGTATGTGATAGCTTATATTAATTTTATCTTGTAAGATAAAGTTAATTTATAACATATAAACATATGGAAATGGAAATTGTCTAATATTAGCTACGGGTTATAGGCAACAATAAGAATAGGTACAGAATGGCGTGACACTTCCCTAATAACATGAAATAATTTTTAAAGCCTTAAAAAGTTTAAAAATTTTTTGAAGTTAAAATTCAACTTTTTCTTCCTTCTTTAATTTTTTTTTCTTCTTTTTAATCGAATTGCTATAATTAAATAATATTTTTATACTTTGATCTATTTTGATTTCTATCTCAAATATCAGACTCAAGTATATGTATTTATTTTACGATAAAACTATCTACAAACATTATTTCTAACATTATCTATTAGATTTTTAATAATCGAGATGGGAGTGCTCACATAAGGAAACTTAGCATTATTATTATTTTCATTAAATCAAAAATTTCCTATTATTTTATTAAATTATCTTGTAAGGTTTATAATAAAATAGATATAATTGCAGTTATTATGTAGGGAAAAGAGTAAAAACATTCTCGTATTATTGATTTACTTTTTGTCTCAAAAATGAAACGATTAGGCACAGGGAAAATTACCAAATTTTAGTTTCTAAACATTATCTATCACCAATTGCTTGTTCATTTTGGCGATTTTTCCTTTGTAGTAAATAGCTTACACGTGCATAACACGTATTGGACTCACTTAAAAAAAACATTCATAAATTGAGAAAGAAGTAAAATAAAAAAGTTTTTGTTGTAGCATTTTAGTTTGGATGAAATCAGAAGATTGTCTTAAGTTTATGAAGTTCCTTTCACGTCTCTTCATTAACCTCTCTTATTCCTGTCCTCATTTAGTTTTTAAAATACTCTTCTGTTTCATTCAAACTATGAAGTCAGTGGATAAAATTAGAAATAACAAGTGCTTTAATTCACTGTCTTTGCGAATAATATTTTCCCCATTGAGATGATACTCAATAGACAATAATAATTAATAATTATGTCTATTGAGTTTCGAGTAATTATTTCTGAAATGAATGTAAGCTTTTTTTTTAAGGATGTTTACTTAAGTTGTTTTAAATATTTTGATTTTTTACCATTACTTTAATGTAACTCACTACTACTTTTAGTGTGATATTTTTTATTTATTTATATAAATTATACAATAAAACTATAAAATTTAAAATATTTTTTTCGAATTTTTGTTGTATAATTATACAAATTTCAACTGTTTGAATTCTTTTGGAATTTATAAATAATTATTTTTTAAAATTCTTATTGAATACAATCACTTAAATCTTTTATTATCCGCTTATTTTTGTAGATAGAAATTAAAAATTTCATTCTGAAACGACTCCTTATAAAACTATTAGAGAATTTGATTCCTACGCTTCACTTGTTTCGTATTAAAACGTGTGTTTAATAAGCATTTTCATTAATCAAAATCTTTTAATATTCTCTTTTACAGTTTAATTAAGTAGTGAATTATTATAATTTTAATTGATTAAAATATGTCGAGTTAGCATTATAGATTGTATATTTATTTAGCATATCTCGTTAACGATAAGATAAAATATCTTAAAAAATAACAGTCGTGTTTCATCTGGATGATTATTTATATATATATAACCTAGACTCTCTTAGAGATAACACAACAGAAAGGTTTAATCGAACAATCATATTACTTAAATGGATATGTGCTATTTAAAGAATTATTGAACAAAATAATCTGATATATTCTTTCCAGATAATATTTATACTTATCGACAATACAGTAGATTGGAATTATAACGTTCTTGAGAATAATTGACTGAGAAATAAGATCTTATCTTTAGAGAGCAGCTGCAATTCACTATAGCACATTCGAAAATATGATCTTAAATTAAAATGTTCTTAGTATTTTCGGGTACAAAAACTCATTAAAATGATAAAAATCTCTATACATATGAAACGAAATTATATCTTGGACTATCAATTAATACTAAAACTCTAAATATAAAAGATGGATTTTGACAGTGGCTTAATTAAAAGGAATTAGTTGCAACGACACGATGCACTGAAAAAAGGCATCGTTTTCATTAGTCCAGGATTTACTCCTAAATGCCTTCAGTAATAAGTTGATGTTTGTTTTTATTGTGGTTCTAAATCTAGGACAAAGTCGAACGTGACAAGTAAATTTAGTTTCGGAGGTGCCGAAAATCTTGGAAGAATGGTCATCTTATCTTAAATAAATACGCATAGTCACAGAGCACGGGATGTAATATTTATCATGTCATCTTTATATGTTCTGGTAACCGGGGATTGCGCCATCAATTCTTTTGCTACTATGAATTTATATTAAGGAAATGACCTACCATTTCTATTTTAGAACTTCATCATCAATGATAATTATGGATTTTTTGGCATTTTTAAATATAAAAATAATGATATGACAGGAAGCTTCAACTTAATAAAAAATAAAAATGGCTGATTTCATATTCTGTCATTTTCTTAATAATGATACGATGATTCGACATATTTATGTAATTTATCATGTCATCCGACGTAATAAAATATACTTTCTTGTATAATTAATTAATTAATTCCAGTGATCTATTTTAAAACATTTCAATTTTGTAGCGAAGTGTTTAAATTTAGGTCCAGTAGTTTTTCTATACGACAGAGAACACTAAAAAATGGTTTGTTTTTCGATTTTTTTTTACGCGTGGGAAACTGATTTCCCCCTTCTTGTACTGTAAAAATGCATGTTTTGTTTCAATTTAAGTGCAAAGAAATAGAATCAGATTTTTATATTTAAATCCTAAACACGTGCAATTGACAATGATTCATTTAACCGCATTCTGACTGCTGCGGTACTCTTGTGTACGAGTGAAATGAAGATAAATTACCACTTCACCCAAGCGCTCGTCAAGAGTTCTTTAAGATAGCCGCTTGTCGAACTTCATTTTCTCATTTGCTCTTTGATTAATTTCGCATGTATGGAAGTAAAATGTAAATTTGAACTCGTAGCGGTTTATTAATTATTTGTTAATACTTTTCTACGGGCTTAAACGCCGATGTGCCATCTTGTAAAATATTGCATTAATTAAATGCATTGTTGGAGCATTTCTTTCGTCTTCGAAATTAATTATTTTTTTCTTTAATATTTAAAAATGTAATTAGATCTAATGTGGCCTTTAAGCGCGATATATTTTTCATTAAAAAATGGCTCTCTTTAATGTGTAGAATGTGTGCGCCACTTCGGTTTGTTCAAGGTGTCCAAATACGTTTTTAATAAACTTTCGACTATATTTTAATCTGTGAAATGTGAGGCTTTATAAAAATAAAATTAACTTTTAAATTGTAATTAATTTTCTTTTTTAAAAACTGCCAAAAATTCGAAATCTTGTCGGAAAATATTTACATGTATATATAAATTTTAATAGCAGAGTTTAAATGGTCGAGGCGCTATAAATTCTTCAAATTAAAATGGTGTAATAAACAAAATATGCCGAAAATACAAAAAAACGAAGAGGGAAAAAAAATTAAAATCTTTTCTGGATTTTATGTTCATTTTTATTTTTCCCATTTGAATTTTGACAAGTTTGGAACGGAAATGACGCCATCAATTCCTGTTAGGAAACACGCCATTGTGTCAGAAGGGACGTTTTACAACAGTTGCGTGACCACATCCCTTCACGACACGTAACAGGCTCTACTCGTCTGTCTGTTGTCTCTCCCGAGAGGTCGTTGGGAGGGGAACCAGGAACGCGCTTATCGTAATCGCCCGTCACACCTAGCGTTTTACATCGACCCACAGATCATAAAACGAGCTATCTTCCCCCCTTCAATTTTACCACCACCGTCCGAGACATCTATCTAACCTAATG
Organism: Centruroides sculpturatus; assembly: GCF_000671375.1. Taxonomy (NCBI): domain Eukaryota; kingdom Metazoa; phylum Arthropoda; class Arachnida; order Scorpiones; family Buthidae; genus Centruroides; species Centruroides sculpturatus. The sequence goes on from NW_019384870.1 coordinate 26,904, forward strand.
ACGTTAACATTTCGGACGATTTTACGATGCCATAAAAACGGGCCAAAGGGGAGGAGAGGGGAAGAAGTTCATTAAAAAAGGGACGATGCATCATCGTAAAGTGAGGCACGAGAACGACCGGGATGTTGCTTTGGGGCAATTATTCTTCTGGGAATGACTGCTTTATTTTGCTAACATTAATGGTATAACAATTGTGGCAATTAAAGATTTAAAATTATGTATATAGCTTCCCATAGAATATTGTATGCTTTAAAAATTGTGTTTAATATGCATTACCAAAACGTTTTGTTTGCTCTTTTTAGGAATTTAAATGAACTACTCGTCAGAATAGATTTATATCCGATTTTTTAAAAGGCGCATCTATGCTTTTATTTCTTCTGTGCAAAGACATCTTCGTTTAAGACTGGTAGGAGAGTAACTTTAATATTATAATGATGCCAAACAGTTAACACTGGAAATTCTTAAGTAATAGTTATCAAATAGTAAGTTGTGGAACGATATTCCTCAATCAGCTACCCTGTTTTCTTGATGTCGTGACTGTATCTAGGACATTTTCATTGCTGGAGATTGTTTTATCGAATATCTACCAAATGACTCCTTTACGATCAAAGATGCTTACCTTACCTTGGCTTCTATTTCTTTTACGACCCTAATTAATTCTATATCTCATGGTCTACGATGTTCTTTTATTACCCGGAGTCGTTTTGCCAGCGCTTATTCACTCCGTTTTATCTCTTCTGCTACCTGACGCCATTTTGCCTTCGTCCCGGTTTGGTCGAGACCAGCTGTTCTAAGCCAGCGACTTCACTAAATCAGGCACGGAAAGGGACGTAGCTAGAAAGAAAAACTATCAGGCATTTCCACTTTGTAATTTGTACGGTCTGGCGAGTTTTACGACAACCAGTTTTAACTGGTCGTTAGAAACTGGCAACTCGAGCAAGGTTTGTAAATTTTTAACTGTTCTGTCTGTCTATTGGCGGCTGGTTGGCAACGACCGTCTTTATGTTTGGTATAGTCGCACTAAACCCTCCGTTATCGCACGAAATAAAGTGGTAAAATTCCGAATCGTATCCTCTCTCTCTCCATTTTCGTTTTATTATGTGAGTCGAAAGTTGTATCTTTTCTATACTCGTTCGGAGTTATCAATTTTTCACAGGCTTAAAATTTATTTCCATTAAACTTTATTTTCCGATTTTTATGCCCGTGATTAAATCCCAGCGCACGGCGTGTATATCAAATATCGAACGCCGTTAATAATAGCCGAACGTGACGTTTAATTATTAATTAAATATCCTCTTAAAACCGCTCTCGCTTTGTCGAGTATAAAATCCCAAGGAAAGACCATTGTATTCATTAACTGGAATTAGTGAATTGGCAGTCACGTGAGTGGAATAAAAGTTTCCCGCCCCGCGTTATCTGTATTCTGCAAATGCGTCCACAGCAACAGGAGTGAGATTAATCCAACTGGAGGTGTTTTAACAGTTGATAGATCGCGGTCATTAGCTGACGTGCGGCATTTTTGTCTCCTCCCTCGGTCCCTATCTGTCGGTCGTCCTTACTTATCTCCCTCCCTCGGTCTGCCCACTCGGTTCGTCCCCCTTATCGGTTCAAAGTTGTGGCTTCCAACGTACCACTAATGATGTCGTCGATCGTCATTAGGAGGAAGAAGAGAAAAAAGATGCTCATTTTTCTTTTCCTCTTTAAAGTTAGAATCTTGAAGAAAACGTCAATGTGGCAAAATATCAATCGATATTAGTCGTTAATATCGGTAATGGTAATCGTCACCAGAAAATCTTTCTTCTAATCGTTACGCTGATGACTTAATAAAGAAAGCCACAGCTTTGTATCAGTTCTGAAGTTGCTATTAAGAAACATCGATTTTACTTCGGTTAATGGATACGGAAAATAGATAAATATTTACGTCTACGCAAATTTATCATCTTTGACAAGAAATTATTTTTCTAATTAATATAAATTGAGTAGAAAATTCTTGTCGAATTTCCACTTTCGTTCCGCTCCGACCTTAAACGATGCTCTCCGTAGTTAATTAGTGCTTAATGGTTTGCTTATTAATTAACGAAAAATCTTAAAATTAGAGTTTTACTTTTTTTTTTCTCTCTCTTTTCGTATTAAGATGTTTATCTTAAAAATTAGAAAGGGATAAATATTTATATTTTGATGTAAGACGGCGCAAATGGGTCTTCTCCGATTAATTATATATAAATAATAAAGAAAACTGTTAAACAAGGCATAAATCGGCCTACCGGCTTAACGCCAATGGAATGTTGTTTGTTAAAATAAATTAGTATATAAGTTAAATAATAATTCTAATGTTCTTAATAAGTAGGTTATATACAGAAAAAATTCTCAGACAATAAAAGAGGCATCGTACATATTTTCGTAGAACAGTCAGAAGTCTTTTTTTTTCCAAAATACGCCTATCATAAAATTTAATTGTCTGTTATTTATCATCTCCTGGAAGTAAAAATTAGACGTTCCACCTCTTTTTTTTATACAGCGATTAAAGAGAAAATTATATATTATATCTACGTAAGCAATTATTTTCATATTTTAGAAACCGAGCGTAATTAACTGTAACGGAATTTGCTATCCGAATTCGATTGACATTGTTCTAGCCATAAAGCTATTCAAACCCGTTAAATCCGAACGTCATTGAAACATGTAATCAGCGTTAGCTTTATTTGATACATTTATGGGATGACAACAATTTAGTTCTGTATCATCGCCGATATAAACAATATCCAACAGAATACTTTGTTTAGTTCGAAGTTAAGTATTTAAGAAGTGGAGAAAAAAGGAAATATAGCAAGATTATAGCCTAATTTTAGTGGAAACGAGAATAATTGTTTCGTAGTTGAACGTCGTTACTGCAATTTTAAAGTTGCTTTTTGAGTTGGCAATGAAAATTAATCTCTAGTAAATTCCTTTATAGCTGGATCGATTTATATTTAACTAATCTATTCTAGTCGAGTAATTATATTCTTGAAGTAACTAGTTAATTCGAAGGCATAACTGCCGTAGTTTATCATCCAAGAAAGATTTTTCTCTGGATAACTGATGTTGAGTGTTGCGTGCTGTCATGCTGCCTTTCCCAATGAAAATTACCAAGTTACTAAAAAAATATCGAGAAGTACGGGAATACTTTGTTTTACGCAATAGTTTTCGAGATAAATATTATTTATATGATTATTGTTAGAACGAAATAACATACTGAAATAAATATTAATATATAATTATTATTTCTAGTGTTGTTTAACCCAGCCGAGGAAAACATATAAAATTCTATCGTCATTTACTTTATATATTGTATATTCTTAAGATAAATGACCTTCGAAGGGGATATACAATAGAATGAATGATTCTATTGACGAGGAATTAAGTAGTTATACAAATCATATCGAGTGCATCGTACCGTGAAGAAGGCATCTTTTAATAACAATAATTTTTTACGTAATTCTTACCAATAGGATTTTTTTAGCTAATACTAACCAGTCGTTCGGATATTAGCCTATACTAATACACAGAGAAATATAGGCTACATAATAGTAGGCTGCTTTAATGATAGGTAACCACTGTATGAGTTTCACTTGTGCTGATGAATTATCCGAATAGATGTTCGAATGGATGTCATTCTTGCTCTACGCATTCTTCCTATCGTTGCTTTCCGATCTAGTCGTCTTTTTTGCCTACTGTACGATTTTTTTCATTTTTAACGTCACTCTGAAACGAGACACCACGACATCCGGAATACCCACCTTTTATTTCTTATTAATCCTATAATTTTAATACTCTTATGGAATTTTTGTTCGATTTGTTTCCATTAAATCTATTCGTTATTGTTATTTTTTCCCCCCAGATATTTTCATAAACTCAAAAAATTATTAAAATCAACTTATATTTCGTCTGTTTTACAGAATTCCACACCGAAACGTATATATTAAGAAATTCTGCTAATATATAAATTCGGCACTTTTTAAATTTCACTTAGAAGAGATTTTACTAAGATTTGTTTTATCAAGACTTGAATATTCTAGATTTAGGACCGTACAAATGTATGTTTGTTCGCTTTTTGATAAAAGAAAATCTATTTTCTACAAGTATAAACAGCTGAAAATAATATATTTTTTAATATATCTGCATAATTTATTTTACTCAAGAGATTTAATTTATTTCTCGGTTTATATAAGAACATAAACTGTTATATTGTTCGCCAGTATAAAACACAATAACTTTAATTTAAATACAGTTTCTCTGGTGAAAAAAAATCTCCGAATAAATCTTTATTCTGACTATAAATAATTAATTATTAAAATTTCTCATTTCAATCTTCAAATGTTAAATCTCTCTAAATACTTATCGTTGGTTGAGTTTACTGTTGTTCAATTACATTTACTGTCAATAATGTCTCTATTATTGTAAGTTGAATTATTGAATTCTTAAGTAAAGTTAGATTTTTTTACAGTTGAAGTCACAACTGCAAAGAACTCGAGAGAATGAATCTATTCAAGTTTTTAATAAATTTATTGAACGAATTTATTACTATGAGAAACGGGGTACGTTTTTTTTTTTATATAAATAATATCAAGCCCGAAGACTTCTATAGGTGTATATTTAGACTTGTGATAAGTAGAATTTAATATCACGAATTTTAAGGACTGTTTTTTTAAAATTGCATCTTTTTGAATTTCTACTTATTTTTATTAACATTCTGTATTTTTATTTTGTGAGAGACTCTTTTTAACGTTTCTTTTCTCCCTCTCATTCTATTTATCGTGGAGAAAATTGTGGTTTTTTCGCTTTCATTTTTAACTTTCAGATCATAAAGAGAAGCTTAGACGTAAAGAAATTCTTTTTCATTATCACTTGGACAGTTTTTACAACAAAAAAAATATTTAATGGACAGATCCGTGGATTACAACTCTATTATCAAACATTTTTTTTTAAAATAAATTTTATATATCAGTCGAAATTCGTAAAGAAGGCTGAAAGTTTGTTTTTAGTCCTACGAGGAATTAAAAAAAAAATTTGATATTGAAGTATGTGATTATCGATTCACATTCTTAAATTGTATTAGCGTAAAACATTCATTTTTGATATCAGAGAATGATTTAATTATTATAATAAATATATATACAGTAATTATTTTCTCATAAATACATAGAAAACGATGTAACGGAGATAGAAACTGAAAATTTGAATAATAAAAAGGAAAAAAAAAAAAAGACAATGTCAGAGTTATCCTAGATGTTAAGGTTATCCGGTTTTAGGTAGGCTAATGGTTGATGTCATGTCTGTTTGCGTATTTATTATCTACGAAGACATTGACTAAGATGAAATCGTATTTTAATGAAGACAGATTAGTAATGTTAGATAGCCTATGTATCAGTTTATTCGCAGTTACACAATATCATTTCACTTTGCTCTATCATGCTTTATTATTATTATTTCTTTCAATATCTTCACCGTGTTTGCTTTTAACAATTGCATAATTTGACATTGAGTGAGTTTGTAATCTGTATACTTAGTAGTATATTAATACGTATGTAGTATCTTTGTGTGTGTTATATATATATAGGCTTATATATAACGTGTTAATTTTTCATAACCGAGGGACGTATATGAAGTAGTAGTTACATTGTTAATTCATTCGTGTAATTTATACGTTCATTAATTGTTTTACTACAAATGTTAAGGGTTTTTACATAGTTTTTGTCTTTCAAATCTGTTAAAATGATAAATCTGCGAGATCGAAGTTTAAATTGTCGGATGAGGGTTTCTTTCATGTTTCGTTCCACTCGTTTCCTTCGCTTGTTTATTAAAGCAACGAATGTTTAATTATGAAAAGATGATTTCGTGTTTAGAATAATGATTAGATTTGTCTATAAAGATGGTTTGTTATTCCAACCACGACCGAATGCTTCAGAAGTATACTGAAACGTTTAAGTTTTTATATGTTTTTTTTTTTTTTTTTGCACTTCTCCAGCGCTCAAGCTTGCTCGAATGAGTCGAAATTTATAAGACAAGATAATAAAAATACCAGTATATAGGCCTATATATATATGTATAATTTGAATTGCTGTTTTATAACGAAAGATAATCTTTTAAATGTCTAATTACTGGCTAAAACAAGTTGTTAAATGATGAGATTAAATTGATTATACAGTATTTATAAAATTAATGATTATGGCTATGAAGCGAGACAAAAATTTAATAATAAAATTGATGAGATCAGAAATAAAAAAAATTTTCAACTTTTTTGTACAAAGGAACATAAATTTTCATTTGACATATTATTATAGGAAGAATTCAGTTCGATCTCTCGATATTCTGTGAATGAAACTGGTATAACTATTTTAAAAAAGGAAAAATCATATCCAGAAAGTATACATAAGTAAAACTTTAGACAATAAGGTTGGTAGCAGACATGTGCCTGTATTGACATTATTTTCACAAAATTATTGTTATTAATCCTCAGCTTTTTTCCTGACTAATTCGAAAGTACTATATTTTACGACATACAAGACAACTTTTGTTCAAAAATCGTCTTGCATCTTATAGACTATATGAAGTTGCAATCGATCATAGGATAGTGAATGGCCTAAACTACCTACTGATAACCTGTAAGCAGTCCAGCCCTTGAATAAGAATTTATTTAATTGAACATATTATTAGTATTGAAGAGACGTTTACTTAATTAACTAAATATTATTAGTATTTTTTTCCTACAGCTAAGCAGCTTTTTTAGGTATTCATGTAGAATATTTTAATTGTAAATGACATTTAAACTCTTGCTTTTTACCTGAAAAATAAAGTCTGCTTTCTAATTATACCGTTTAAAACCAGAATACAGTAAAAAAGTTTTTAGGGGTCAACTGCCAAAAGTTTAAATACACTAAACACTTTTTCCTCAGTGTTGTGGTGGAGGTGGGTCTTTAAAGTGGAAATTATTCTATTGTAATGTTTAAAAATCTCACTTCTTCAATCACACGAACGAATTACAACTTACCGATGATGTCATAAAAAAACGTGACAAAATTTATCGATTGCGGTGGGAGATTTATTGGAACAATCGCGTGTTAACAAGGCAGACCAAATCATTACGTTTAATTAACGTTATGCACGATAAGGTTGTAAACTGCCGTCTTTGGGTATCTAGTATCTCTCCGAACGGATTTACGGTCACAAATCCCTGATATAGCGCTCCGGGGACACCTGATGCACCCAGCTATCGTCTTAATGACGTCCCGTATTTCCCACCGGGAAAATTTGTCTTCATCTTCAACTGATATTCTCTTAACGGGCCAATTCCATTGAGTCTAACTGTTCTGAATCGCAACTCGACTCCATTGATTTGATTTACTCGCTTTTTTTATAGTAGCGTGCTTTCGGTTTAATCAAAATCACGCTAGATTTCTCTTAATGTTACTTACGAGATCTTTGTTTCCACCATTATTAAGAACGTTTATTATCAATCATTTTCCTTTCTACTTAATTTCAGATCAACTGGAAACGTAAATTAACCTGAGTTTTTTTTTTTTTTTATTAAGTCTACATATAGTCGGCTTGCTTTTTATTTCGTCGTTTTCGACCATTAATCGTTTCCAATGACATTGGTCCGCTTAACATTGTAAATGACGTACACGTTATATTCAGAATAAAAATGCATCGTCTTAACAATTACGGACTTACAAATCTCAACATTCTTTAATATTTCTTTTGTATTGCATTTTTATGGTCTCCTTTTCTTGTAGAGATCAATTCGTTTAACGTTTTCGTTTAGAATTTCGCATAAAACAGATGTTTATTTTCCTCGTTCAAAATAGAAAATATAAAATATTCTTTAAAGAATTTAACGATTATTAACAACCTTATCTAATTAATATTTATTTATTTCTAACGATTATAGAATATTTTAAAATTTAATACGATATATTATCTAGAGAAATCATTATCTTAAAATTATAATTAGATTATCACCCGGATTTTAATCTCTGGTCTACTTATCCTGTAACTCATTTGGTTTTAATAAAGCCAGTTTTTATCGATCAGTTACAACTTATAATGAGTGTTAATTAAAGTCAAGCTTACTAATAGAAGAATTTCTGCTGTCGGAAAAGATAGGGCGTCAATGGATCAACTACTGTGATATAATTCGAGTCAACTGTACTAATGCTATGACCTTATTCAATATCCGTATTTGATTTAAATATCCCGAGATCCTCTCAACAATGGTATTCTTATATACAGATGCTATTTTTATTTTAAAGTGTCTTACGCCCGTACTCGATAATTCTAGAACTTCCTCGGGGTCTTCAAACTCTTGCCTAGTCCAATTCTTCGAAACGTCAATTTCGCCAAATCGTCTACGTTTGATGAATCAGATAATGGCAATACTTCATCCATGCGAAAAAATAATATAACTCGTCTACCCTATATTCAGAAATCCTTATTACTATAAAAGTAACAAATTCATCCTACTAAAATATCCGTTTCCTGTTAAAATATGTCATTCGTTCAAATTTTACAGGCTATCTAACATCACGAAAAGCGTATTCCGTGTTCCACAAAAATCAAATCGATACATTGATATAAGGAAATAACTTCTTCATTAATAATAATAATAAAATGCCAGTTGTATTTCCTTTTTCGTTCTTGTGCAATTTTGAAATAAGACAATTTCGGTGCTTCTGCACATTTCAGACGTTACTAGAATTTAAAATTATTCCACATATTTAAATATAGCTTCGCGTAAAACGAAATTCGTACAGTAAATAGTGTTATTTCTTGGAATGGCATTCGAATAATTGATCTCAAAACTCGAAATTCGGGAATATGTCTATCGTATATTTAAAGAACTGCAAGAAAGCTAAAAATCCGGTTTTGTAGATTTTATGGATGCATTGGACATTTTTAATGCTTTTTATTGGACTGGGCACTTTCTCTCTCGAACGTCGGACGATTTATTATCTCGCACGACGTCACGACGAAATAATTATTTCGGATAATAAAATTTATCTCGAACAATGCTTAAAAACAATCATTATTTGATAACTTTATCAAAGTAGATTTTTATTTTTATTGTAATTTGATGGAGAAAAATTTGTGTAGATACATTCAATTTGGTTCGTAAAATGAAATACGACCATCGTTTTGATGCAAAAGTTTCGACCTTGAAAAATATATTCGTTTATTATTGGACACGAAAACTAATGGAAAACTATCTATTATCTTTTATGGGCAATCAATGTACGGTGATAAATCAAAGCGCTATTTTCATAAGGACGAATTATACGCACGATGGGTATATTAATAAAATCATGTAATTTGGGTAAGTAAATTATTATGCTTCCTCTTAAATTCTGCAATTGTATTGGATGTAGGCGAACGGTTTGTTTTCTTACCAGTAGTGAATTTCTGTGAAACACTAATGGATAATTTTCGTTCTCTTATCTTATTTCGTTCGAACTCTTTCCAAGTTCGGTCTTATTATTACTAAAAGCTCTCCAGTGGTTCAATTAAATAAGTCAAGTAATGAGCCAAAGGTATTGTTTGATTTATAATTATAAATACTCGTAAATTTCATTATTTATTTCTGCTAATTTTAATGCAAAAGTGTTTAATTTTTGCGTTTAACCTAATAAAAAATAGGTAATCTTAACCAATCTTAATCGTGTAGCAATTTGTCCGTTTCCAGTCTGTTTTACCGTAGAAAAATTAGCGAAAATACTGCTCTAAAGATTAATTTATTCCTGCTTCGTTCGTAAAAACTTCAATAGCTACGCATAATTTATGCATATATTTAATGCATATAAATCTAAATTTTAACGGAAAATTTAAAATATATTTACATATTGTAAAAAATAAATTCTTAAGCTTTTATAAATAAATAATTGTTGCAGTGCATATTGTATAATTGATGCACGCAACGTTAATGCATTATATAACATTCCTTTCAGCCATTCCTGTTTTATTAAAAAAAAACAGAGAGGAGGGGGAAACAACCGTCGTAAAGTAGATCTAATTTAAGTTTAAACGCTATAAAATTCGAATTTAAAAAATAGAAAAGTATGCGTTACATTTTTAGCAGATTATATTATCGTTCAACTTAACCTTTTTATTTTAGCCGGTAAAATGTTTGGCCCGGCATCCCGTTTTCTCTTTCAGTCAGCCGTAGGGAATAGAGCGACACGTGACTAGCAAGAGTGATGCCTGGTAGGTCACGCGCCCTGCCCTAGTCACGGCAACCATCCATTCGTCAATCCGCACCCAGTCATTAGAGCGTGCGACGTCTGCGGGTATCCAACGCGATCAAATTATTTTGCTCCATTGTACACAGTAGCATTTACAGGACTTCTAGCGTGTCATTATCTCTTAGCTAATGACTAACGGACAGTGTGAGATATTCGTCATTACCGGATCAAACGTGGACCCCGTCTCGGAAGCTACAATTTTAGTCGGGGGGGAGAGAAGCGGAACGGAATAAAGTGCGGATCGACCGTTAATTGTTCGTCCGAATGGTTATTCGAAATTTTCCAGCGTGGAAATTGCGGGAAGCTTCTTGCCAAAGGAGAACAATCGAAGCAGTTAACCGGCCGAGGCGGTCGAATGCCGGATCGTCCTCACTCCTGTTAATTACTCTTATCTGGTCGACGGGGCGTAACTAAGTGATTAGTAATGGGCACTTGTGTGCCACCGAGCGTGCGTTAACGCCTTCCGTTTACGTTTTTGTTTTCCGTTTGGCCTGCGTCGTCCGTTCTCGACCTCTGACTTTCCTCTCGGTCGTTTTCGGCATTTTCGGTCCGTAATGCGTCCGAGATTGGTTACGGAGCGAGTGAAGTGTGCGGTGGCGTCCGTCCTTCCCATTAGATTCCTAATTGTTTCGAGGTTGGGCGTTGCCTCGGTAATGATTCGTGAAGAAACCGGGGAGGTTTCTTTCCCCCCTTCCAAGGTCGCCCGGGCGCCCGTCTATAAGAAATGGCGATCTCGCGTGATGATAAGAGATGTTGTAAACGTCGGTGTAATTCGTTTAGAGAGGGAGGGTACCAATTCCCTCCACGACTGCCGTGGCAATTTATTACCGTTCCCCGGTACGGCAGCAACCCTGTCATTACTCTGCCGTAACGTGATACGACCGGTTTTTCTGGTTTTCCGTGCGTGCGTGCATATTTGTGTTGTTTCATTTCCTCTCCTGTCGAAAGTGATCGCTTACGTCCACCCGACGTCTGATTGTTGCTATGTTCCAAGATTAATAATTCCTAAATACTCTTTTCGTCCCTTCGTTTTTTATTGTCTAAAAATTTTTTCCCCTTAATGTTTCCTGTTTAATAGATTTTTCGTTCGGTAAATTGGATTTCTAATAATTTTCGAATTATCAATTTTAAAATGTCTGATTAAATAGATTTTATCTTCGTTTTTAAAAAAAATACGCATAAAAATTTTTATTTCCTTTCGAAAAAGCTATAAAATTTTTATTGCTCCGCTTTTTTTTTCTTTATTGAAAAATTACGTTTCTTTCATAAAAGATTGTTATTTATGTTATAAATTTGAATTACTTTTGCCCAGAAGAAGTTACGACTACATTTTAAAAAGAAACAAAAATCTATTTAAATTTTGTGTCTGTCGCCTAAATTATGATACGTCGAATTTGCAGTAAAAATTTACATTAATTAAAGTTGCGAACGTCGTTGTGTTCGGCGTGTTTAAATGTTGGGTATATATAGTATTTGTATGTATATTTTATAAAACACTTGAAATTGTCGATATTTGATAGCCCGTATACAGTTTAAAATTAATTTACTATTCTTATTTAACTTTTTCCAATGTTTTGGAACTTGCTATTCCTAGAGGAAATGCCTACGTGCGTGCCTATATTATACCTATTATTTATCAGCTTTTTTTTTCTGTTGGTGGAATGCTTTCTCTTATTTTTAATTACTCCATCGACCCACTGTTAGTTGCCTTTATAAATGCAAAAAAATACTTCTCGTGTCAATCCTTTTTGCTCGTGTTTTTCCTAAAATTCGAAAGGTTACGTGGGTTTGAGGCACGCCGATGCCCTGACACCTAGCTCCGGGTAGAGATAACATCACGAACACCTTCGGGCCTCGGGTTCACACGCGAACCGCTGTACTACTAAACCCTCTATTTAGTCGGATGAGGCGATAAGAAAGAGACGAGACGACTTTCATCAATCACCATTATCACTGATTACTAAGTGGACAGTACAACTTCTTATCTCGATTATAAACACGAAGCAGGAAAACCGCTCCCACTCTATGTACTGTGTTTCATTTTTTTTTCCTTTTTTTTGCCCTTCTTTTTTTGTGGTTCTAAGGCGTGGTATCACGCAGACTGCCACAGGCAGCATGAAAAAGCGTAGGTTATAAATGATATCTTTAGTTGAAACAATTACGATGATTCATTAACTTTCCAATTTCGACTTTATGTCAACACCTGTTAGAAATTGGTGGTGTAACAGGATAGTAATAATTGACGATAATTTTATAAGACAAAAATTTTTCTTGGCAAGTAACGAGTTTGTCGATATTGCTTCGATTTGAAAATGTATTCCAGTATTTAAAATACTTCCTTTCGTTTTAATAGTAAATAACTAAAGTGTTCCGGAGTTTTGAAATACAATAAATATATTTTTATCGTCGACATGATGTACGTAATTTCGATAAAATTTGCAAGTTTATAAGTATTATAAAATGCAATCGATATGTCTTTTCAGAATTTTATAATATTTTATAAAAATATGACATGTTATAAAGTAAAATTTCAAGTTAGTAAATATTATTTAAGAATAAAATAAGTATAATAATATACAGTCTACTTATAACTAAAGTATATACAGTAGTACTGTATAATATTAATGCATCCGATGAATATTATATAAATTCTGATGCTTTAATTATTTTATTTTATTCGTTGCTTTAAAATTTAAATATTCAAATAAAGACTGGTGAACTATAGTAAAATTGTTTTTGAATTTTCTTATATTATTGTATTTATGAAGTATATTGTTAATATTATGATAAAAATAATAATTAGAAATCTAAATAAAGAAGAAAATTTCTAATAAATAATAAAATTTACCGTATAAAAACGTTCGATATTCTTTCCGACATTAGGCACTTGTTCGGAAAAATATTATACTATAACTCATCAGTGCGTGCATATCTTGTTGTGAATTAAATTGTTTAGAGTGCAAAATTTGTAAATAAAATATTTTGTTTTCTCTTCTACTTATTAGAAGCCAACAATAACATCGAAATTATTAATAAAAAATTTAAATTAAGCTTTTTACAACGTATCAATATAGGTCAACAACAACAAAAAAAAGTTGTTAAATTCGAAACGGTGGTGGGCGCAATACGATATATGATCCGAGTGACGGATTATTCGTTACTTCGATCATCATTTAGATCGAATTTTTGCCTTTCTACTCTCCTTCACTTCATTTCGAACGGAAGAAGGAAAGGACTGAATATTTTCCTTCTCTCCTTTTATAATTTCGCTTTCGTTCTGTATAATATCAAACGGGATTATTCTATACGGTGGATACGACACGAATTAAAACTGAGGTAATTTATTTTTTTAAATTGAATATTTTTTAAATAAAAATAGGTGATGAAATTTTATACATGAAATTAGGTTTTTTTTTTTAATTTTCGTACGTTCAAAATTGAATTTTATTGTTAAATTAATATTAAAGAAGTGAAAAACAATCGCCGTGTTCGATTGGTGCGACGGTCCTTGTATGTGTACGAAAAGATCTTCTTCTGTATACATAAGGCCTAGGCCGTTTGTAAACGGACGAAAATCTCACGCCATTTGTAAAATATTTGTTATTTGATATATGGTTTAGTTTGTTTATAAAAGACGTATGACGCAATAGTAGTATATTCTTTCGAAGCAACGTGTTGTTTTCTTTGGTGTTCGTTGATGGTGACCGTCTGGACTGATTCTGTAAACGAACTGTAACATTATCCTTCCTGGCATCTATTATATTGTTTGACATCCAGTTGTAAAATGGCAGACGGATAGAATTACGGCTAATTACAATCTTAAGTAGTTAATACAGTAATTAAAAAATATGTATAAAATTAAATACGCTGATCCGCCGACGAGAAGACAATCGAAATTTGCTAGTTTCGAAGCCGTTAAAAATATTGGTAATTATTCTTATAAATTAAAGAACATTGCGGGATGTCGTATATTGCACGAAAGCACGATAATTTATTTAAATTCTTTAAAATGTGAATATTTTTAGCTTTGGTTGAGAGATTTGATAGCGATTACGCCACGAAAAAAAGCGCAATATAAACATAAAAATATTGTACGCACAGATGTTTACATATATAAACAGAACGGAATAAAAACATGAAAAAAATTTGACCTATAGATTTATGGCCTTGATTTTTTTCCTCCTATAAACTTTATATGATTGATTGCTAATTTCATTAAAATGGAAAATATTAGTTTGTCCTTGTGTAATGAAGATCGTGCGATTGATTTTTTTTATTATTATTATTAAAAATGCCGAAAAAAAATTGCTACTGTTGAATATATTGACATTAACTGAAGATCAAAAGATTCTTTAGTTGCATACTTATCTTGAATTATGTAACCGTTTAATTGAAGAACTACCACGTGAACTGAATTTAAGTTGGTAGTCTATATTGTAAGCTGCACGCCATGAAAGAATAGGAAGTATTGTAAACATGTATAACACAAATAAGATGGACAAATAAGGCGAACTGTTTATCCTATATAAATTATGAAAAAACTTTGCACTTTAGCATTTAAGAAAGGAAAAAAAAATTTTTTTTGTTTAAACAGTTGTTCGACTGTAATTCTAAAATTCGTCCGAAAACATTGACTTTTACTTCGTTTAACTACTGTTCGCAGTTTATAAAATGAAGAAAAATCGATATAAAATGAATAGAAGTAATTATTTTTTACCGAATTTTTTTTCTGTTAATTAGTAGACGTCTGCGACGACTTCTTTAGAATATATCTGAGATACTAAAAACGAAAATATCTACGATATTTAAATTTTAAGAAAGATATTAACTATAAAAGAAACGAAACCTGTGACGGATTATATAAATATTTGAAACAGAATAAACGGGAGTTATGGATTGTGTCCCAAAATAGACATTCAGACGAGTACCTGTATTAGATATATAGACCCTTGGACGAGGTGATTTACATTCAGTTGTAGCAGCATTTACCGAAATAACACAAGATGGATTTTATCGTCTCTAGTTGTTTCGGCATTTAAGCATATCGTAAAAATATTTGGAAAAATATAATAGGCGATCCGAATTCTGTCCGTGTCCTATTAATATTTTTTGATAAAGGATGGCTACGAGACAACAGATGCGTTCTTTAGCACTTTATTCCCTGTAATACCTCGTCTAGATACAGAAACTGTATAAAATTCGAAGTCTATATTTAAACTTCGTTTAAAAAGGCAGTCATCGTTCAGTTTTTAACTATAATGACAAATTTTATATCAATTCAGTATGCTCTGTTTGCAACTATATATACTTTCAAACTACGAATATACTGTAATTACCTTCTTGACTCTATTATAGGCCTATATAACAGAGGGAAAGTCTGGCGATAGGTAAAAAAAATTACTCCAAGTTTTTTATATTTTTGGACTCGGGACCTTGAAACGTCGAGAAATGCAAAAAAAAAAAAAATTCGGGTTTTTTCCTTGTATGGATGTTAGTGTGTTTGACACGATTTTGTCCACTCTTAGCTTAATAACACCTGTGCTTTTTGTCGAAAATTTCTGAAATTTTGCGGGGGGGGTTTGTTTATTAGGAAGATTGATACTATTAAATTTTGGTAATTAAAAGTTGAGGGGATGCAGTGATAAAGGGGGTCGCATCTATCTCCAATTGAATCGGACTTAATGAGGATTTTACTCGTTATTGCATTTTTTTTTCAATATAAAACTATTCCTACCCTCAACATTAAGCTTTTTGCTATTTTATAATAATTTAAAAATATAAAAAAAAATGTTTTTAATAATAAAATATAACAAATGGCGCCCTAAACTTTCAAATATTACCAGGAAAGTTAAGCAACTTCGTTACTGGAAAATTTTTTCCCTAATTTTTAAAACAGCTTGACAGTAATACTGAGTTATCGATGAAAATTTGGTTTTCTCTCATAAATTAACAAAATCTTGTAAGGACTCTAACTATATAATAAATACGCTTAATTAAAATACAGGAAAAAAACAAAAACTTGTCTATTTATATTGCGAAAAAACTGGTTTTTGCAAATTAAAAGATTAACCTAATGTCAATAAATTTTATTCATTATCGTAATTAGACATTCGAAACGAATGCGTTAAAGTAGTTTAATCGAATAATAGAAGAAAAAGTAAGTAAATAGAAACATATCGAATTGAATAATTCTATTAAAAATCTAAGATTAATTTTAAAAATTGTCTGTAATACTCATTAGGGTATTTAATTTGAAAGAAATAAATAAAAAAAATTACTGTATATATAATCGAATATTATCCACAACTTTTTAAAATTAATTATGTGTATATAACTTATAATTTTCTACAAAATTTATATTTAATACAATAAATGTTTGTTTCATCGTCGTAAAATTTTAACTATAAACGTGTTTCGAGTCGAATAGTTAAATATATTTTACTCGAATAAATAAATATTAAATTTTTACTATTTACGGTAAATATTTGGTCTTTGTATTAATATTTTGTGACAAATTTACTTCCAGACAAAATAAATATTCGATCGCACGATAAGAAATCGGTTTTATTTACTTATTTATATTTATTAATAACGTATTTTTTTTTTTTGCACGGAGACTAGAATTTCGAGCGATTTTTATTCGGTCGAAATTGTCCAAAAGTCTTAAAAATATTAAGAATTCTGTCGTAAACAAAGAGGAATTTTCCATTTTATAATTACCTTTCGGAGCGTGCTTTTATTTAATAAATTATTTGCTTTATTTCATCTAATTTATGCGTATATTTCTATACATTTTAATCCGGTTCTTACGACGAGACGAAGCCATTAAATCTGTGAAGACAGCCGGAATCCTCGACCATAGAATTTCTTTTTTGACGCTCTTGTCGCTTTGGCAATTGCTTTATCGAATTAAACGATTTTTTAAGAGGAAGATGGGGGGAAAAAAAGAAGGAAATTTTGTAAAATGGTCGGTCGGCCATCTTTGTTGCCGTCGGCAGTAGTTTAGAAAATTGCTGGATGCATCCAGCTTCGAGCAACGTCCGAACGTTAGCGAGTAGCCATCCAGGCAGACGATTACGGTCGGTGGCATCTCCGCCATCTCCCTGGGCGATTTTTTTTTCACACTTCATGCGTTTAGCCGGCAGAGGCACGGATTTGCTTTGCAGTTCCAATAATAGATCGTTCCCGAGAGTGTTGTTCAAACCTCGCGGCACTCGGCAATCTGCATTAACACTTAGCAAATAATGCCTGACGGAATAGAGGCACGATGTCGGGACGCATGCGCCGCCAGGAATTAATAAGAGTCCCGCCGGAAACGACTCCCCCGACGTCGGTACGTCGTCGTCGGTTAGGACCGGACGACCTCTAACCTCCGATGACGTCAGCCACGCCGTAGGAAAAGGTGGTCCATACGTCTTCATTACCGCCGGATCACATTAGAGGGGGAAACGATTTCGCTAACGAGTCCCCGGCGACCGAACGTATGGGATTACCAGACGTCTCGCTTGTCACTCGCTCTATCCCCTGTGGGATCGTCGCTTGTCACCTCCCGACTGTCGCACTCACTCGGTCACGTTCGTTGCCTTGACGACCGCTCCGCTTTCTCCTCCCGTCTTTCGGCATTACGTTGGAAAGCCGAATTGCGTTCGGCTGCATAAATCGCGGTTATTAAAGGCATTCGGTTCGAAGAAGGAGACGTTTCGCTTTCTTAATGGATATATTACGCGATTAATTCCTTTCGTCGCCACGTTCCACCCAAATGTACCGTACGTTGTCCGAGTGGTGACGAAAAATTTCACTTCCAGTGCCGGGTCCGAGAGAAAATGCATTTAAAAATAGTCGACGAATAGGATTTTGTGTAGAGTTTTATTAATGGAAGAAATATTTTCGCAAATTCCCGTTTTACCAACAGTTTTCGTAGCTATCTCTCTCTGTTGCCAAGTAATTAATAATCGAGATGTTTTTCTGCCTTGGTATTCCTATGTCGGTCGCTTTTTAACGTCGTTTAGACTGAACAAGTAAGTATTTTTTTTGCGAATTTATATTTACTTATTTTTAGTCTTCTACGGAAAACTAAACGGCGAATTACATTCTACCGATTAGGTTAGATGTAGATTGTACAGGTGGGGACAAAGCGAAAAGTACTTCAACTTAAAAGAACAGTGCGTACTAGATTGGTATACTGAGACGTATTTTCTCCAGAGAGAGGTTATTTCTACACGCTTCTTTAGTTTCGTCCATCAGAAAATTAAACATATTTCATATAAATCGAACGCGTGAAAGATTTTTCTGCAGTTTAATTCAATAATGGACTCTTGTCTACTGAATCCGAAACCCTGTTAATAATTTTCCATCGAATGATAAATCTGCGACCGCTCCGATCGAAATAAAACTTTATGGGCATTTTTATTATTTGGTACGAAAATATTTTTCTTGACGGAGGATATGTATAACAATAAATAAATAAATTAAATGATCGTAAAATATTACCCGGCGGAGATATCCAATGTTCGAATTGGTTAGGAATGTTTCCAATGCGATAAGGATATTCAGACACGATTTTATAGCCGTCGTGAGGTGACGTAAGTAAAGTAGTCAGTTTGAGACGAGTGCCGAAAATATCTCTGTCACACTGTCGTCTTTATTAGTGAGTAAACATAATATTTATCTATGTCGTTCTCGGTTGACTGTCGCTACTCTAAACTTATTTTTCTTCTTTACGTAAGCCATAAGAAAGTACTGGGACGTTTTTACGAATAGCGATTCGCCTATAATAATCGATTTACTAGTAAATTTAGTAAAGGAAGCGAATAAAAGTTTTATAATATACAAATTCAACAGATTTGATTATCATTATGTAATACAATTGTAATCTTTGCTTATAATTTATCAAAATGATAAATTGTGCTGACGTCATGTTTAAGTTATACAAAGTCTGTGCAGAAATCGCTCGTTCATTCACAAAATCGCATTTATCATCCGCTTATAAGAAGTTAATTATAGAACGTGCTCTTTGTCTTGTAATGTAATCTAGATTATATTTTTCTAGAATATTTTTATTTCTTCATTTAACCGAATGCGTGATTAATAATATACGGTAGAAATCTGTTTTCGTAAGGCGGTTTTTTTACTATTGGAAATCTTGGTTTGTCTGGAAAGAACTAAACTTATTACTACAAGAAAGCATTTAGAGGAAGTAAATTAGTAAAAACGTCAGTTTTTATTATTAAAATAAATTTTCTACTTAATATAGGAGAGTTTTCAANTTTGATATAATTGTATTTTTAAAAAAAATTCAAATTGTTATTTTTCTTCCAGGGTACTGACGCAGAGTTGGATGTGTTCGAAACTACAGCGCATAAAAGTAAGAAATCTCTCCTTTTTAATATTAAATTATTTTTACTTAAATATATTTACGAATAACCGAAATGACAAATTTTAAGAGGCAAACATGCATTGATATATTTTCCTCCCCTCTATCAATTAAAACTCAGTCGAAAATCTGTTATCTGGGGATGCCAAAATGAGATATTCAACGGAAAATTTCTTGACGGAATATATTGTCGAATTTGTGCGCGTACCAAATGAAAAATAGCATTTGGCCTCGACTAATCTTTAACAACGAATCGAATTTCAATTAGAAGTATTATCACGTTCGAAATTTCGTCGCTGTCTAAAAGTCGTCGATAGAATTTTTAATATTTAATAGCTGTTAAGAGTAGTAATTTGTAATTTTAAAAACAACTCTTTTTCTGACGTTAATAAGTGGATAGCACTTATAATTTATTATCATTTCATTTTTTTATGCGTCTGTCTATTCATTTTGTACCTACTTAATTATAATATATTCCTGTTACGTCCGAGTAGTAATAGCTAATTCTAACACGTATCGAGTTTCCTTTATGGAAAAAGAAAATGTATATAAACTATAATATATATGTAATACTTTTTTTCTACAGTTTGGTTAATAAGTGTACTTTAGTATAATTTTTTACATAAGTGTATACAAGACAATTGTATACTTTATCCGCGTATTTTTCTATTATTATGCCAAGGGGAAATCGAAAGAAAAATTTCTTTATTTATCTAAAATAGTTTTTTTTAAATGAAATTTTTACGGGAAAATAAACAAATTAATAATGAATTGCAAGTTACAAATAATTTAAAATTTTAGATAATATTTGTTATATATATTTTCGAAG
>NW_019384870.1:47415-170539 GCF_000671375.1 Centruroides sculpturatus
TATATACATATATTAATAAATGTTTTAAAAAGAAAAAAAAATGTTGTTTGAAGAGCTGAAAAAATAATCATAATATTTACTTTTTATGAATCAGTTTTTTTAAACATAACTTCTAAAGTAAAAATGATAAAGTAAGATAAATTTCTCTATTTATCTGTGTTTTTTTTATTTATATTTGACAAAAATTCTGAGAAATTAAAAAAAAATTAGTAAAAGCATTAAGATCAAAACAACTTTTATTACGTTAAATTAATGAGGGAGAAATTTTTAAAGTAACGCCATTTCTGTTTGTCTGAAAAATCAGAAACGAACATTTGTTGTGGGAATGGACGTCGCTCTCCTGCAATTATTGGAAAGGGCGGATAAAATTTCTCTCCCGCAGATTTCTTGCTATCGTCAACGATAAGTCCACTCGAAGTGCCGACGTGCTAATAAAGAGAAGAGCAGTTGTTTGTCCTTCATTTAAACATCGAGATAAGGAACTGCGGGTCAAGTGGCTGTGAACAACGACTCGATGAACTTACCAGCGATAAGACGCCTCGTTCTCTACATAGTTATGACAGATGTATACTTTTATTTATATTTCCTCCCAGAAGAAAAAAAAGTTCTATATAAATCTTCGGCTTTTTAAGGCCGTTATGGGGGGAGGAGTGTATTCATTCCATTCCTTAATTAACGCCCGTAATTTTTGGTATTATTTAGGCACACAAAATGAATTTTAAATTAGGCAAATCTAAATTTTCCTGGCAATTTATACATATGTTTTTATAATTTTCGTTTATATTGTTACTAGCGTAGGAAAGCGTGCGGGTAGCGATATTGGCCATTCATCCGCTTATTCTCTGGCTTTTCGTATTTATCGGCCTTACGTATTAAGGTCAGAGTCGACAATTATAACGAGTCTACGAGCTGTCAGTATAAATAGTGCCAGACCACTCGCTTTTAACACCAACACTTCAAGTTTTATGAGCTTAGTGTCAGGTTACGTCGACGAGCCGAACGGGAACGTCGCCAGCTGGCTTGACACCCAACCTGCCATCTGCCGGGGTTAATTCTAATTATGTCACGAGTCGGGATCATGCGAGATGATTTATGATTTATAACTATGGCAAAAGCTATTCGATATAATATTTTTTTGTCGTATTTCCCATCGAATAAAAGATATAATTAGTAATTTTTTAACGTATGCTTTTGACGTGTCGACTCCATCAATCAATTTAATTAGACTTGCGTGCCAAAAATACGGGAAGTGTCCTATCGGTTTCGTCAAACACTCGATACGTTTTTCGTTAATAAAAATGTGTTACTACTACGTTTAATGGTTCCGATATTTATAAAAACGAAGCTCTTTTGTTCGGTTTGTCTTTCGGAATTTTTTTTCCTTTAATTACGTCGCTCTTACATCAGTGGGAAAGCCGCACGAAACTCGAAAACGCAATTTTAATTTTCGTATACAAGTCGTAGCCATGTTTAACCGTCTTATGTTTTTATTTTATTCCTCGAAAAAACTGTTATTCGTGACCTATCGACTCGATCCACGCTTTGCGTTTTTGAAACGATGATTCTGACTCGGAAGAAAAAAAAAGAAATAGAAGAAAAAAAACTAGTCTTTCCTGTTTTCGACCTTCTAGAAATAACCCCGGAAAAAAAAGTAAAAGAAGAAAAAATGCGATCGGAGCGAAAATGGAAAAAAAAGGCAAAATGCTGGCTCTATCAAATTCATGGCGGCTTCTCTTCGGTAAGCAAGTAAGAAGGGAATCCGATCGATAACAGAACATGCACCACACTCCTCCCTCCTGCTCTTATCGATCGGGGACAGTCCCTGCGGCCTGTCCACCGGCGACGACAAGTCAAGTGTATAAGTTGTTATTCCCCTTCTTTCCCCTCCGCTGGTTGAATTGAGAAGCAGTCGGGACTTGTCTTGTGTGTGAAAGAGAAGTTATACACCGTCGTTATACCTCTAAATAGAAAGTAGTCGGTAAAAGCATTGAAACTTATAGAATGTCATCCAAATCTCTTCTTTTTTTTTATTATTGCTGATATTAAACTGCTGGTGGAATAGCATTCTTGATGAAGAACATAACCTAATGTTCATTTGATGTTTCTTCTAATATTTAATATAATAATAATAAAAAACATTTGAGATTTTTAACCTCAATTTTTAAGTTTTTTTTTATAGCCTGTACAGCTACAATAAAATATTATTTAAAAATTGTCAAAATTAATTTAATGGAACTATCTATTGATATATATATTTTAATCCTTATGTATATGTAGTTTTATAATAATCTTTTATATTGCTGCACTAAATATTTTGTTATATATTACTATTCTTTGGTCACAAAATGAATATACTTTTGCTATAATTAAGAGTTTGTAGAGAATATCCAAATGGCATTTCTTTATTTCTTTGAGAAAATTCATAAAATCAATATGGATTTTTACACTTGGAAATTCAGAAACATTATTATAACTCTGGTTTTATAATTTTATGAATAATAACTGAATATTTAAAGCACCAATTACCAATTAAGTTGAAAATGTATAAATAAAAAATATTAAATTTAGACTGTCTGCATAAGTTATTCAAAAGATTTTGATACCAATTAAATAAAAAACTAAACTATCCTTCTTAACTACTAATAAACCTTTTGTAGATGTAATATTAATATTTGAAATAAATGATTATCAATTTACTGTTTCAAAACATCTGTAAAATATGCAATGTCTTGTTTGTATCAAAAATTTAAGCTTTACAATTTAAATTTTCATTAAATGAGAAATTTTTAGTTTCTGATTTAGTCATCCAATGAAATCTGTCATGCTTTATAATTTGTCAAATCTTTTTTAACATTTTCTGCTAATTCATTTGCATAAAAATCTTTTAAAAATGAAGAATCAATGAAGTTTCAGTTATATTTAATTTTATATACAGTTGAGCGTCGATTTTCCGAAAGTCAATCATCCGAAAGAATTCCAGTCGGCAAATTTAAATTTTCGCCAGTGCTGTGGCGTTTCAATCTTTGGTTATGTCTTGGGCTACTCAAATATTTTACGTTTTTGATACTAAATTAACATNAATAATAATAATTTGCAAATATCTTAACTGTGTCAATTATTTGGTTGTTAAACATAACATTATATTATTGTTAACATTCTGCAAAATATCTGATTGCTGGTGCTGAATGTCATCTTGTCAATATTGACAGACTTAATCTTTTTCACTATTTATTTGTAGTTGAAAATTGCTATTTTTACCATTTTATTTACAGTAATTTTGTGTTAGTTTTTAGTAAAATAAACGGAATAAAAACTATAAAGGTGTTTTTATTATTTTTTTCTTACTGAGGAGTGATATGCACCTAAAAATCATTTTTATGTAAAAATTTTGTCAAATTTATAATATCAAGGGCAGCACCATTTTTCTTGCTTACATTATATAATATAAACAAGATTGTCATGTATTAACTCTTATGTAATATTTATAATAATCAATATTATTAAATTTTCTCAAAATCTCTGAAAATGAAATTAAAATAAATCTTGCATGCAACACAACTAACATTAAAATAGTCTGTATTATTTTGCTTATTAGAAGTGATATAAAATGTATACATAAATAAGTCAAAATATAACAATTTCTGTATCAAATTCAGTAATAAGTGCTTTATCAAAAGAATTACTTTTTTTTAACAAACTGTTTATGTTGAATGTGCAAGTTTACAATTTAAAAAAATAATAATAATCTAGTGGGTCAAAAGTTTGTGCTTGGGTCTGGTTTATACAATCTTGCATTCACAACTTCAGACCCCAGGACAATCTGAATAAAAATGCATTACAACTATTGTTGTTAGAAATCTAATAAAGATCTAACTTATTTGTCCATTAGTTAATTTATTTTTCTATTTTTCTTCTTTTTTAGTTTATGCCTAAAAATTGTAAGTTACATTTTGGAAAATAGTTTTATCCAGTAGTGTTTATATAAAGTAAATAATATACTAATTTGATAAAGTGATATCAAAAAATTTTCAGATTTTAAAAGATGCGTTTAATTAATTTCTCTCGTTAACTTTACTGTACTATGGAAGTTAATCTTTATTTTGAGTATTGCCTATAAATATTTTTCAATACATTTTTTTCTTATCACTTTGTTTCATATAGTTATAATACAAGACAATGATTATTTTTTTTTTATCATTGTTTGTTAACAATTAAAACATTTTATATTTTGCAATCATTAAATAAACTTGTAGCATATTTTTTTTTCCTTTTTTGATTGGAGACAATAGTTATAGATATAATTTGTTAAATATTTTGAAATGTTAAAATAAATGAATAAATTATATAATTTTATGTAATAGTTAAAGGACAAAAAGAAATTGAAAATACATTTTATGACTTGAACCATATGCTACTTTTACATTTCATTCTTTAACATGTTTATCAATACTTTTAGTGTTTTTTAGTGTTTAATATATTTTACATTTTCTCTCTGTTTTTAATAAAATTCAATTGTAAAATTTTATAAAAACTGTTACTTCTTTATTGAAAAATGACTTAATTTGCTAATGTACAAATATCAGATGTATGTAAAAATTTTAAATCGAAAATCATTTTTAGATGTAATTGGCTCAATATTTTGTATCAAATCAAAAACATTACAATGTGCACTTATAATGATTATATGGTCTTATATTTTTAGAATAGGAAGATGAGCTCAAAAATTAGTTACAAATTTGGTAACTAATTATTTATTTCTTAATTTATACAACATTTTAGGTTTCCTAGTAGATAAATTATTTATTAATACAGAAAAGGTATTGAAACTATCAAAAAATAATGTCGAAGTTGAAAAGAATCTCTGCCCACTTGTTTAATTCACAAATCTCTTAGAAGGATATTAACGATCGCGCTACCTTCCTAGTTTTGATTTAATATTGTTACTAAATCTTCTGTTTAAATCTCGTAAGCTAGTCTCAGGTTATTGCTTAATTAGAGTAAAGCTTCTACACTTTAAGTAGAATGTGGATAATTTCTGTTGCTGTACTGAAATTTGAAACAGTTATACTTGCAAATAATTAATGTTGACACATGAACTCTCCATTAGTATCAGTTTGTGTTTCAGAAGCTCTGCACTTAGTAAACAAGCAATAATTATCTAATTATACTTAGAAATTAAATGAAATAACCAAAGAAGTTATAAAATATGATATTTTTAATATCCAAAAGGTATTCAACAATTTTTCTTTTGAAAATGTTACTGTTATGAAGGAAATATGTTATTTCAACTGGAATAGCTAATAAAGCATTTGATAAATAACTCAGTTGAATTAATATATAAATTATATTCATAAATGTCTACTTTTTGTTATAATAAATACATTATCAGTAAATATAATTATTGATGTTATAAATTTGGAATTTTATAGTACATATCTACTTAAAACTGAAAACATATCTAGAATGGTTTGCTTTATTAATCATTTGAAATTAAAATTAGTGTCTAAAATAGTTTCTAAATTTATAGAAGAAATTAGAAAGTCAACAAAATTAACAAATACAGATATTCTGAAGACAGAATATTTTTTACAGTATACATAACAGATATTACTTTTGAATCTTGTAGAAATTTTTCTGCTTTTTGATTGAAAATATAATTTTCTTATTCTTAATCTCAATAATAATAATAATTTGCAAATATCTTAACTGTGTCAATTATTTGGTTGTTAAACATAACATTATATTATTGTTAACATTCTGCAAAATATCTGATTGCTGGTGCTGAATGTCATCTTGTCAATATTGACAGACTTAATCTTTTTCACTATTTATTTGTAGTTGAAAATTGCTATTTTTACCATTTTATTTACAGTAATTTTGTGTTAGTTTTTAGTAAAATAAACGGAATAAAAACTATAAAGGTGTTTTTATTATTTTTTTCTTACTGAGGAGTGATATGCACCTAAAAATCATTTTTATGTAAAAATTTTGTCAAATTTATAATATCAAGGGCAGCACCATTTTTCTTGCTTACATTATATAATATAAACAAGATTGTCATGTATTAACTCTTATGTAATATTTATAATAATCAATATTATTAAATTTTCTCAAAATCTCTGAAAATGAAATTAAAATAAATCTTGCATGCAACACAACTAACATTAAAATAGTCTGTATTATTTTGCTTATTAGAAGTGATATAAAATGTATACATAAATAAGTCAAAATATAACAATTTCTGTATCAAATTCAGTAATAAGTGCTTTATCAAAAGAATTACTTTTTTTTAACAAACTGTTTATGTTGAATGTGCAAGTTTACAATTTTAAAAAATAATAATAATCTAGTGGGTCAAAAGTTTGTGCTTGGGTCTGGTTTATACAATCTTGCATTCACAACTTCAGACCCCAGGACAATCTGAATAAAAATGCATTACAACTATTGTTGTTAGAAATCTAATAAAGATCTAACTTATTTGTCCATTAGTTAATTTATTTTTCTATTTTTCTTCTTTTTTAGTTTATGCCTAAAAATTGTAAGTTACATTTTGGAAAATAGTTTTATCCAGTAGTGTTTATAGTGCTGTGGCACCTCATTGATACCGAAGCAATCAGTTTTTTTACTTTAAAATAATAAATATATAGTAATGCATATCACATGACTTCAATGGTAAAAAGCAGAAAAATTTAAACCAATATTGGAAAGATTACAAAAAGTAGAGAGAGCACACTAAAGATAATTATACATCAAAATTAGTTATATTGAATTCATAATTTCTAGTGAAAATAAGAAATGCAACCAGGGTTGTGAAGAGGGAGCTATATATTTTTCTCTGAGCCTGGAGAAAACATAGGAGATCCTATCCATATAAATTAAGGTTTTCACTAACAAAAACTGAAATCTTTCAAAGTACTTTTTGTTAATAAAGATACAATCTGTAACATTCTATTTTATTTGAATAAAAGAAATACATAGCATATTTTATTTATTCAAAACAACAATGGCAAAGGGGCTCACTCTACTCATGGATACCAAACAAGCTCTCAATAACCCTGAACTTAATGATTCTATACTTTTTTATTTCTCCTTTTGGAACTACATCAAGTATAAATCATATTACAAATTATATAAATTAGAGTAAGTCTATCAATTCAAAATTACCAATTACCCATTTCCCATATTCCATTTAACAATTTTTGAAAAGCTAACAAAAGAAGGATGGTGTAAAATGTTAGGTAACCAAAATAATTCTAAGGTAATTGAGTAACATTCCCTGAGAAACAATGGGACACATGCCTTCGTACCCCAGAATCTGTCTTGAGCAGCACTCATATTCTCAAAATCCTAGATACACTAGATGCACTACTGTTCAACTTTTTTTAAAAGTTGTCTTTATTCAAATTTCTAGTGTATTTTAACTCGGTACTAGTTTTGACTTTTTGACAAACAACAATCATAAATATTAATATAATTTTTATAAATTTTGTAAAAATACAGAAATATGAATCAATATTACTGAGTGAGTTAAAAGTCACCTAACACCCTGATAAAATCAAACTGAATTAGGCTGGGGAAATTTTGACACAATAGAAACATATTATGCATAGAAGCAATCTTCTTTGTGTATCAGACAACTGCCATCTTGAATTCATCATGGGAATGAGATCATGAGATACATGAAATGAGGCTAGAATTTCAAGAGAAATGCAACAATTCACTTGTTTTTTGCCTAACTTAATGTGTTATGATGAAATGAATCTAATCAATTTCTCCTTTTATAGGCATGTTAAAATAGCATTAGGATGCCTGTAATGAGTGAGGAACAAATCCAGATTACCCTGATTTCTGGGGAAAGAAATTCACATGGCACCTAAATCATGATTTATCTTTGATTGGTCAGCCTCCCAGAATTTTTACAGCAATTGTGCAAATGTCACATGTCTCTATAGGGATGATATTGATTAAAATTATTTGTAAAATCATATGAGCATCTCTCCTTAACCAACAGAATGACCTGGATTTGTTTTTTCTTCATTAGATGAATCCTAATGCTGTTTTGTCACATCTAGAAAAGGAGACATTGGTTAGGTTCATTTCTTCATACTTCTTCACACATTAAGTTTAGATGAAAATTAGTGTACTATTGCATTTTCTTGAAATTCTAGCTTCATTTTATGTATTGTATAACTCTATTTTGATGATGAATCCCATTTTGAGATGAATTAAAATAGTGACATCCGATTGACACCCACAAAGTTGGTCGCTTATGAGCATACATGTTTCTATCATGCCAAAATTTCTTGTCCAATTCAATTTGATTTTATAAAGGTGTTAGTGACATTTGACTCACCCTGTATATTAGGTTTGATCAAATTTTACCAAAGTAAAAATCTGAGAGAGGATTTTCAATTTAATGGCAATGTTAATTCTGTTTCAATGGAACATCAGCAAGAAAATATCAAAACAACAAAGGAAAAACATTTTTCAAGTTTCCAAGAAGTTTATGAATTGTTTAAATAGTTAAAAAAATATATATACATTTGTTAAAACACCAAATGCAGATAAAGAACATACTGATTCCACATACCAGCTTACTAAGACTGTTTGATTTGATGCTAATAAATATTAGTTGAGCACTACTGCACATATTGCAAATTATTTGTATTATGGGAACAAATTAAACAGTATTAGAGAAGTATTTATAGACCAAATGATAATTATCCCATTCTTTTATGTTTGGATGATGTGATTAAATAACCAAAAATGATTAGTGGATGGGTCTACAAGTAAAATCATAAATCAAGTTGCTGCTGTCATATTTATAAAATGATAAAGTTAGCAGCTGTTGCCCTAATAATTCTTCTTACTAAAATAAATAAATGAACTTATTAAAAAATTCAAACTGTATAGATGACATATTTGAATTATGATAATCCCCTGTTTGTAGTTTTAATATTTTTCATTTTATAATAATAAATAATACAGTTGTAAATCATTACAAAATGCTGTTCATTAATGTTTCTTAAATAAAATATGTGCAACAACAATTTTCTTAATAATGAAATTGATATAAGTAAATTTAATCTGTTTAAAAAATTTATCTGTTTTTGCAGATTGATTATTTATAATAATTTATTTAAATTAAATTCTTAACTTTAAAATATTGAACAATACATACATATAAAAACATTACTTCAAGTGATTAAGATAAATTTTGTCAGTGTATAGTTATTTGTATATTTTATCTTTGATTGAGAAATTTCTTACTATCATGCATACATACACACACACATACACAAGTAATTATTATGAACTTTTTAAAATTCTAGTAGGAAAAAAATGTTAAAATTTTTTAGATTTATCAGAAGTGATTTTAAATATCTTTTCATAATAACTTTAAAATAAACAAAATATCACATTATTAAAACAAACTAGAAAGTGGACATCTGTACAAACACTTGCTTTTTATAATGGCAAATGTATGCATGTGTGTGATAAGAGAATAAATTATATTCAAAAATCAATTATTTTGCTAAATGGCAAAAACAGTTTGCAGTTAAATGCAGTAAATTTGCATACTGTCTAGTCAATTTGTAAATTTCTACTATTCTTACTATTAGCATACACCTGTAATGACTAAGCAGTTAGAATTTCTGCAAAATATTTAAATAATAACTGTTGTTATATGCATTGTGTAAAACTACAATTAGTAATTCAGTATTAAATTCATATATTGTACAATAGTATAATCCATATAGTAGAATTCCATCTTAGATCATTTTTTAAAATTTTCTTTCAAGTCATGTATTGAACTTTTTTGAATTATTTGTTTTATTTTAAATATTCTGTATGTTTTGCAAGTTTCTTACAATCTTTTAAAATGTGTATCATAAAAAAAATATGATATATATATATATATATATTTCTGACAACAATGAACTTCTATTCAATTGCATTTGAATAGTTAATCTTTTTACATTGGTAATCATGCTTCTATTATAAAATCAAAATCATAAACAGAATAATTTTTAAAAATTTTTTCTTTGGTTTGTAGTTTGAAGTCTTAATACTTTAAGACTTCAAACTACAAGATGCAAGCATTAAGAAGATTCTGAATAAAGTGAACTAATTTTATTTATACTTTGTAAAGCTGTTGAATAAATATTTTTAATATTTACTTGATATTTATGTAATACATATCTTTATTAAAGCAATGAAATTGCTTATTAAAATGAAATCATTTTAATATGCAATAAACAAACATTAAGGATTAAATTAACTTATTCTGTGGTGTGTATTATTAGAGATTTGAGTTGATTTTTTATTTTATTTTCTTAAAAATTTTAATTATTTAAAAATAAGATATTAATAAGGTTCAAATTTTTTTCAGATTTTTCTGCCAATAATAGTAGTTGTGATAGCCCAGCCTTCCAGTCAAATCAGAATAGTAGGTCTTCTCCTCCTCCTCTTCTTTCATCACTTCATCCATCACTCAATGGACCTTTGCATCCTGAGCCTTCTGCTGCCGTGGCGGCTGTCACGGCCACGATAAGCGTGGCCAATCCTGTTGCTGCCACGGCCATACCGACGGCTACGAGTCCAAGGGAGCCATTGGTCTGTAGTCCTCCTCCACCTGTATCGGTTGCTTCGTCAAATTCTGGTGGTATTTTGCAGCATTCGCCTCCTTTCTTCCTTCCTTCTCATAAGGGAGATCATTCTGTTAACAGTGCTAATAGGGAAAATAGACAACATCATCCACCATCTAGAGTTTTCAATCATCCCCCTGTAGTGAATAATAAATTGACGTCAAGGACTCACGATCATTTTCTATCAAACCACACAACTGTGCCATTGCTGTCAAATTGTCTAAATCACACTCCAACAACAGTGACGGTAAACAGTACTCCAAAGCCACCGACTATTTGTATCAATAGTGGTAAAACCACGACGATTACTGGCACCGAAGTGCCATCTTTATACACTCTTCCTCATCCGACAACACAGCAACAATATACTCAGAGGTCGCCGTCACCGTCCATCCCTTCTGCGGTCGTCGTTACATCGTCGGTGACACCATCCTCATCTGTAACTCCCGTTTCTACTCGTGTATCTGTTACTATTACGACTACGACGCCATTGGGACATAGAAGTGCAAGTCCTTTGGTTGTGACAACACCTCATCCAAACACACCTACACCAAACTTGGGCAGGGACAGTCATAGTGCCCACAGCAATAGTAGTTTGTCTAGTCTCAGTCAACTGAGTCAATCATTCCACAACAGTAACAAAGAGGGTACGAGTGGAAGAAGTCGTAGCAGTTCGCGTAACAACACACCATCCATCAGTGTGGCCTCTACCTCATGCTGTACTTATAGTGCTGCTACTCTTACTAGTCTCGTTTTCTCCAAACCTCATTCGTGGGTCAGGTGAGTAAATTAAATTAGTAATTTTCTTTATGGAATGCTATAGCAAAATTAGTTATCACTAAAATATAAATGAAATTTTCATAATGTATATTGTCTAAAATGATTTAAGTTCATCATCATATTACTTATTAAATATATTTTTTAGATGAAAATAGCTGATTAAAAATAATTTATAAATATACAGTGTGTTCAAAACTGAAATTATCCCATTATTCTGAATATATTGTAAAACAATTACTACAATCTTTTCATGGTAATTTTTAATATAAATTTATTTTTATAAATATTCAATAATATGATTTCAATAAACATCTCTGATAGGATAAATGATTGCATCTTTTACTAGGACAAATGGGAAACCACAAAAACTGGTTGTCTTTTTTCAACATTCTCAGCATCACTTCTCTAAATACTTTATATTATTGATACACATGAACCCAAATTAGAATGGAAAAAGAGGTTTAGAGGAAGTTTTTTCTCTAAACCTCTTTTTCCATTCTCTCTTATCTCTCGGAAATAAGAAAATCACTGGTGAAGAAGTCCAAAAAAAAATACTAAAACTGCTGCACTACCAGAGAAGGGATGAAAACTTGGCCTGTGCATTATTTGACCTAGGTAAAAAGACATGAAGCATTCAAGTCATTTTTCTAAATGTACACACTTTGTGTTCTGAACATTGAATTGTATTGAATGTGCTCAAAAATACAATAATGAAACTGTCAAAAAGTATCTTCTTGACAGGATAGTTCTAGAAATAGTACATTAAGAGTGATTATGATGATGAAGAAGAAAAATTATATATCTATATATAGATATTTTTCTAATTTATATATAATAAAACATAAATATGTAACACAACATTTTGTACTTTCAGTGTAAATCAAAATTAAACTGTAAAATCAAAAACATCACTTAAGTATATTTTTAGAAAGTATTGGGATCAGCCTAGACTCCATGGTATTCAGTGTAACAATATAAACAAGCTTAAGATATGCCATGTGGCTGTCGTTAAGTCTTAAAACATTCTGTTGTGAAATTATTTCAAATTTCACAAATATTAATTCATGTGAAAATATTTTGAAGAATATTTATCTTTGTGAAGAATTTTAAAATACTTCTTTACAGATAGGTGAATTATTTAAAATGCTTTTGGACCATCCTAAACATCTGAGAAAATAAAAGATTTTTGCCAATTTTAATTATTTTACTTTGAAAAACAATAAAATGAGCTATCAAAATATAATATTCCATATTAATCAATTGAAAAGGAAACTTGCAAATGTTTTAAAATGAACAAATAAATAAAATATAAAATGAAAATCCATAAACTTAAAATAGATACAAGATGTGAGGCAAAATAGATGACAGATTTGCATGAATCTGCAAATATAGGAAATCAGCAAACAGCAAGTCATCACATTGAATGTGTACATTTGTCTAGTTCAAATATTAAATCATTGATTTTCAAATAATCCATCATTTTTTTCTGTTTTTTTTTTCTCTTCATTTTTATTATATTTAAGTAATTTCAATAAATTGAATTATAGATTTATATTAAGCCGATATAAAGCTGAATTTTTATTTAAATAAATTCTTTATTTTCCTAATTTTTACTAATAGGAAAATATCAAACACAAATAATGACAATATTTCTGAATAAAAGTTTTATTTTGGTGTAAATTATCTATTTCATATTAACTTTATTAACCTTGTATAGAGAATTCATAACAAAATAAATTTACAGAAAGAAAATCTTAACATAATTCTCAGTGAAGATTTCAAGTAACATTGGCTATTTTCATTACTCATCTCTTCTAATACGGATTACATATTAGTAATGCGTATTTATTATAATGTTTGTTTTATTCAAACCATTCATTTGTATGATATAAATGCAGCAATAAAAACTCTTTTGATATTTTCAAGCAGTGTATTTAAATAATTTGTACAATTGGAACAAAAGAATTTTTTTTTTTTTTTTTTTTTTTTTTCAGAACAATTACAATATCATCATCTGAAAAGAAAAAACATTATTATAAACAGCAAATTCTTAAAAAAGCTGATCTCATTTCAATTATGTTTTCCAAATATAATTTTAAAGAATGCAAATTATTATTATTATTTTATGTTTGATTTCCTGCACTTACCTTGCTGTCGAGGGAACTTGACAAATGACAATGGCACTTGATTGGTTTTTTTTATTATTTTTACTTTTGAATTTTTTAAATTCCTATACTATTATGTTCTTAATAAATGATGATGCAAATATGTTTAGATTTTTATATACAATGGCAATTGAAAAAGGGTTATGATCTGCTAAGGTTATATTTATGGCAATGATTTGGATCTTAAGCCACCATATTAGTCAGGTTTACTTATATTAGACAGAGGTAATTTATAATGAAATATTTAAAAAGATGCCAATAATTCAGAATTACTAGAGTAACAGTTATTATAATTTTATCTTATTTAGTATTCCAAGGCAAAATGAATTACAATACAAATTTATATATATATATAAACATTTTTTCTGTATAAATTTTTTCCTTAAAAACAATGAAATGAAATTGAGAATTCTTTTAAAAACATCAGTGAAGTTGTTATAGTAATTAATGACTTTTTAAGAGGAAAGTTAAAATCAGATATAATATAAATATTTATATATTTCTAGTTGAAATGAAAGTAATAAAATTTTAATACTGGTTGATTTATGCAATAAGTACAAAGAAATGACTATCATAAAAATATATTCTTAATTCAGAAGAATAGATATAAAACTATTATTTTTAATAATTATAAATTTTAGATCCTACCACCATCAGAACACTTTGTAGACAATTTTTTACATATTTAGGCAGAGAAGAGCCTAGAAATAAAAGCTAACTCTACTGTGAAATATTGTTGTTCTTTGGTGCTAAAAGGACAAATATTGATGATTTTTTGTCTCTCTTCTAAGTGTGAATTTATTTGTTATTTTTGTTTAATGCTAGAAATGGCTTTAGGCTTCATCTATCATCTAAGCTAAATTTCCATTATTAATATAATTTTGCTCTATTAGGGTAAATATGAAATTAGTAAAAAAAGTAGATTCAAAATTTTTATTTTTTAACCTGAAATAGCATTTTTATAAATTTTTAAAAGCTCTTTCATTTTTACTTTATTAACTAAACTTGTCACAAAAACTTATGTTTTTGAAGCATACTGAAGTGCTGGAAACGGGTAGAGTGTTTCCTTAAGACATTTCCCACATATGAAGTAAAATTCATCATATCCTCAAAAATCTTGTTGTCTATGGTATTCTTTTGTAGAAAGAGCTCCAAATATACACATTCTTCAATTTGCAACATATAATCAGATGGAAAAGACAGAACACTTTCTTCATTATAATATATTTAGCATTGTAAGTGAGCTTATAAAGTTTTATAGAAACTGCTGGAATCTTTTTACTTTTGTATACTCCGTTATAGAGATGTCACCAGTTTAAGAGAAGTGTCTTCACTAATATAATGTAATATAATATACAATAGATATTTAGCTATTCGGAGCTAGAAGAATTCTTCAAATTTTAAACTATTGGTATTAAAAAAGTTGCATGGAATAAATAGAAACAGCCAATTTTATTGTTTCTGTTCATCCCATGAATTTAAAATCATTACACTGCAAAAATAGATAATTTATTATGTAAGCATATAAAACATGAGTGATTTCAATGAAAATTTAATGAACAATACTAGGACAACACTCTAGTATAATTTATTAATAAAGTGAGTTTTGTAATATGACACTTACCAAATGTCAAAAGCATGTATTTAACTATGATAACATGCAAACAGGCTTGGCATCTAGAATACAGGGCATATTCTAACTTGCAACTGGATACAAAATGTATAGTGTGAATTGTGCAGTGGGAATCCCATGTTTGTGCAGTAATTGTCTGATTTCAAGTTTTATAAGTATTTCTGTCTTCTGGTTATGTCACAAGTTAAAATATTTACCTAAATTACACATTGTATATATTTGTCCCAAAAATAGCTAGAACGCTGGTAGGATTTACCATATGTATTGAATATATATAATATATATTTTTTATGCAGCTACAACATCAATATTATCATCTAAAACTCTAATCCACAACCAAAGTGCACTGATTATATAGTAAATCATATCACATGTCAGCATA
Source organism: Centruroides sculpturatus (assembly GCF_000671375.1). Taxonomy (NCBI): domain Eukaryota; kingdom Metazoa; phylum Arthropoda; class Arachnida; order Scorpiones; family Buthidae; genus Centruroides; species Centruroides sculpturatus. The sequence continues at coordinate 63,025 of NW_019384870.1, forward strand.
CATTCCACACTACATGTCTGGCAATTAAGATTTAACAATGATTGAAATTAATAAATAATTATGCAGATATAAGATTTGTATTATCATCATCATTTCCTATTTATGTCTTTTAAAACAGCTTATTAATGCTGTGATGTGTCAACTCAGCCAAAACAAAACTGATATTTGTACAGTAGAAAAACTCCTTAGAATGAAACTTGTAGAATAGTGTTGTCAATCTAAGAAAAATATATTATCCACACTTTGAGAATGGTCTAGAGCAGGGGTCGGCAACCTGCGGCTCGCGAGCCACATGCGGATCTTTAGATGTGAAGCTGCAGCTCTTTAGTTCCATACGCAAATATTATTTATTTTATAAAAAAAAAACATTTAAAAATCGTTCTGAATCGATTAATGAGGATTCTATTCTATATAGGAACTGATTCTATCTCAGCCACTTGTACTCGTTTTTCACCGCACCCCTCCCCCGTGACACGCATCGTCACTGTCGTCAGTCCGTCGGAAGCTCTTGAATGACGCTGTCGTCGGATGTTTCTATTATGTAATTCAGTGTTTTTCAACCTTATTGAATACGCGACCCCTTTACAAGTAAAAAATTCTGGTGACCCCCTAGGGCCATATTTAAACTATATCGGTAATTTTAAAAACTATGTATTTAATTTTCTTTCTGTTGAGACAAATTATTGTTGATTAAAATAGAAATTTCAGGAGAATCGACAATAATTTAACACACATAAAGTATGAAACTTCCTTTAATTATAACATTACGCACAGGGAACTGTTGACCTTTTTTTTTTTTAGTATCTGAATTTCAGCTTATACTTTTCTACTTTTTATTTCCTTTTGCAAACCAGCTCAACACTTTTTCCGCTATCATTTTCTGGGGTGAGCTGTAATTGTCACTGAAATTGTAGTTTTTTAATGTAATGTAAGACCTACAAACACTTGTCTTTTACTGCTACCCGCGACCCCCCGTGTAAGGCTTCGCGACCCACAGGTTGAAAAACACTGATCTAATTTGTTGTGAAAAACACTACTTATATATGAATAAATAGATATTTTTTCTTATGAATAAATAGGTTAGTTTTTTTTATCAAAAAACTTTATTTATGCGAGTACTATTTATTGTTGGCAAGAAACAATTTTGTGGCTCTTTAAAAACTTTGAAATTTTGTAAATTGTAATTTTGGCTCTTCCGACTCAAAAGGTTGCCGACCCCTGGTCTAGAGAGATAGCATAAGGAAATTTCTGCTTTGTTGGTTAATTTCTTTCACTCTGTGACTTATAACTGTTGAAACAATTGACCACCAATAACTGCCTCCTGAGGTAACTGACAACACAAAAGTTTTTGTGGTTTTAGTTGCATGTCTTTTCTTCCAAAAATCAAAGATTTTATAACACTTGATTTGTTTTATGTGATTAATATGGACACACAGGCAAATAAAATATAAATCTTAGATAATTTTCAAATTTATGTGCAACTTTCAATTCTCATCAGTATTTGAAGTGAATTATTATTATTTCTTATTCCTGCATGACAGAAATAAATAAAAGTTTTCAGAAAATTTGAATAGAATATTAGATAAATATTTTGTTGCAGTCAAATATGTTGGAAAGTCAAGTAAAATACATTTATTATACTTGGATATGTTTGTTACACATGAATATAAGAAGAAAGAAATGAATTAAATACAATGATAGAGAGTACAGATCTCCAAACTGCAGCCCACATTGCTTCTAGACTATTAAAAAAATTGCAATTTAAAAAGAATATTTATTTATGTTAAACAATTTGAACTGAAGGTAGGGAGAGTAAGCAAAGGGTCATATTTACCAGAGGTCCCATTTTTCTCAGAAAATCCAAAAGTTGGATGTTTAATTAACTGACTGCTTCCCAAAATAAATGATGATTGTAATGTATTTTTTTAATTCTTAATAAACTTCTATGATTATTACTTTTTAAATTTACATGCATGTACAGTTGAACCTATTTATCTCAAATATCGTGGGAATGCAAATAAATGAGATAACCATGAAATTCAAAAATAACTGGAAGTAAATAGTTCATAAAAAAAAAATTACACCTTTGTATATCCAGCAACAAATTTAATAAAAATTAAGAATGTTTTCAACCAGATTCATTGATCTTCCTCAGTTACAGAACATAACGGAATAGAAGAATAAAAGAATGTAAGTATAAACTAAAAAGAACAAGCATTTGAATTTAAGGACATTACATTAAAAATAATAAAATACATTAACAAATAAATAAATACAATAAATAAATAACTACAAATACATGTAAAATAAATAAAAATAAAAATCCATGAATAAATGTCTGTTAATAAAATGACTACATAATTAAATTTCGTAAACGGATGCATTAGACAGATTGTCTGCATCTCTATGGTTGATGCATTTGGATTTTTTATGAGCCTTATAATTTTCTAATATCTCTAGATAACCTATAGTATGTATATTTAGATGTGGGTCTCATGATTTTTGCCTGTTTTCCAGTTTACTTGTATATCCTGATTCTGTGTGTAAGCTGACAGTGTTGTTGTGTTATGATTTTTTTTTTAATTGCATATTTATGTCCCGAGTCGTCGTTGTAAATTACGTCCAGTGGCACCCATGTAGACCAGTTTTGATTTGAAACGTTGGTCATCTATCAGAATGGAGTAGATCCCTGAGGCAGAATTGTGAATTGTGGTTATATAGTTTTTTTCATTCCTTAGGATTTTGAAGATTGGGTATCGATATACCAAGGTGATAGCGTTGGCTGCTTTCCTATGTATCTTCCTTAAAGTTGGGAAATAATTTAATACAACTCTTCATTTCTGGTTTACTGCTGCATGCTTAGATTTTGATGCTTGACAGGTCGCAATCAAATTTTGCACCATTTTAATCGGATAACCTTGTCAAATGGAAATGGACAAGACAACTTTTCTGTCATTCCAAAAATTGTAAAACTATGCTAAAGCCTGCATACATGACAATGGATCATACTTTTAATAAAAAAAACATATATTATCTTTTTCTCATGTGTTTGATTTTTTTTTCATATTTTCTAAAATTTATGGATGCAGCACTTTGTAAGAATTCAACTATCTTAAATTATTATTTGTACAGTGGTACCTCAGGATACGAAATTAATCCGTTCCGAAACTGAGATCGTATCATGAAAATGTCGTAAGGTGGATCATCTTTTCCCATACGATTACATGTAAAACCAAATAATTCGTTCCAACGCGAAAAACATACTCAAATTAAAGCCAAGTAATACATTTAAAAAAATAACTGTAGTAAGAAAAACAAATGAAAAATGCGAACTAATGTAACGTCGTATGGTGAGTTTTTGTTCGTATCGTGGAGCAAAAATATGTTCGAATTTCATGTCGTATCCTGAAAATTTCGTATGCTGGGGCGTTCGTAACCTGAGGTACCACTGTATTTTAATTTAGGACATTTAGGAAATTTTGAATTCCAAAAATATTTATTCCAAATAAATGTTTTCATCATATAGGGTTTCTAAAGTTATTTAAATTTTTATTTTATAGTTTTTGTTACAGTTATCTTCCTTCACCAAGTTATTAATTTGTAATTTGTTTTAGAATCTTATCAAGTTGTACTGAACTAGCTCATTAAGGCTGTGTACACATTAGGCGTTTTTAAACACATGTTTTAAAGAACCAAGAGTTCTGCATAGGTATACATACTCAAACGCATGCTTCTGGCCAAGTGTGCGTCAAACGCACATTGATAGATTTTTGTTAGAACGCGCGTTTCATGGGCGTCAGCCACGCGATTTGAGATATATGTGCTGCCATGTTGTTGTACATTCGATTGCGCACTTTCGAGTAGAGTGGACGTACGTTGGCCGAAATGGAGAACAATCATTTTGATACTGATCTATTTATTGATGAAATCTAAAAGAGACCAGCCATCGTCAAATGATTTTATAGATATTCTAAAAGAATTAAAAAATTTGGGTTCATATTGTCTTAGTTTTGGATACAACGTCACAAACATTCTGTGTGTCAGTCTATCTCGTATTATTGGATGCACCCAAAATTCCCTTTGCCTTTGCCATCGTTTTTTATAGCGATGATGGAGGAGGCACGCACAAACAATTACTTTCACATCCATTTCCAAACTGAGCCAGTGCGAACAGTTGTCAAACACCAAGCTAAATGTGCGGTGTGTATGCTGCTAACGCACGTTTAATGCAATGCAAAACGCCTAATGTGTACACAGCCTAAGAGTGTCTCAGGTGTGTCATGGAAATATTAAATATTTTTTAGAATTTTGAATAAGCTCTTTTTTAAAATTTCATTTATCTTTCATCTTTTTACTGTCAGCTGACAGAAGTGAGGAGGAGGTATTCACTAAAATGCCGATCATTGCAAAATTTGCACCGTCTGCATACTCAGAAAAGTTGTGTGTCAATGCATATGCCTTCATACCAACTCTTTGGAGCTTCTATAAGCATTACAGCATACCAGCTTAAAGACTAATACTAGCTCTTTGAGTATTGATTCAAATAGTCTTTTTATTTTTGTAGTATATTAGATAGCTGGATAGTTCAATTAATGTTAACTCTCTTAAAATCAAAATTTTAAAAAACTTTTAAAAAGCAGACAAATTTATAAAACAAACATTAATGAAATTACTAAAAATATTAAAATAAATTTAAACTATCTTTTGTGTGAAACAATGCTAAATAATTTCTATAGTTATGTCTCAAAATAAAAGAGAAAGTTGTAATTAATTTTAAAAATTTTAATTAAGGGTTCAAAAAATGTAGGCAAAATTAAATAAATAATAACAAATAAATGTTAAAAATAATTATAAAAACTAAAACTAAATTAATACTAAATAAATTAAACCTAAAAATTAATTAAAACTAAAAATAATAATTAAATTTAAAAATAATAATTAAAACTGTTGCCCTTACATCAAAACCAAAACCAAAAACAAAATTAAAAGTAATTAAAATCAAATCAATTGAGAATTAAAATGTTTTCATAAATTGTTTAGAAGTTGTTTTAAAATTTTCAATTTGTAAGACAAATTAACTTTTAAATATATGTTATTTGTATGTGGCTGTGATGGAACATTTTGCTTTTGTTATATATGCAGATATAAAAACTAAATCTGTATTCTGTGTATAACCAATGGTTATTATCCAAAAATCAAACGTAAAGAATATTTGCTATGAGAGCAAATGAATAGCAGTCTCTTCAACTAAGTCTGAGTGAAAAGTGAAGCAACACAGTGGGACCTACTTACAAGCTGATCCTTTGTAAGATGTTGGTTTCAGTGGAGACAGAACATTTTGCTTTTAATATATATGTTACTGTGAAAGACCGAAATTAGAGAATGTTGATATTCTCCGGTAAATGTCAACACATACGAAATAAATTGGTGAAAGACCGAATATTTGGTTATATTATTATACATTCGAACAATTGCTGGTGTATGTCAACAAGCACAGATAAGCTTTGGTGGAGGTTGAAATGACACATGAGAAGCTGATGTCGACAGAGAGGCGACAGTCTGTCACCAAATTCTTCACCATTTCCTTCTGCTCAAATTGGTGACACCATATGAATACAAGTTCCTGATGTCGACTGTGGCCATACAGATGCCCAAAATGTGTTGATGGTTGTTGTTGGAATAGAAGACTCCGACTTTTATAAATTAGCAAACAAAAATGGTACCCTCAAGCAGCTTTATACTCGTAATCAGTAAGTAATTTGTAGTTGCTTTCCATAGATGAGATTTCTTCTCAAGAAATATTGCTGAGAGAAGCAGCTGCAGCTAATTTGAAAAGTGGAAGGCAAGGCTATACATCCTGTCATTGCAAAAAGAAGTGTTCCACGAATAAATGCAGTTGTAAAAACAAGTGACTCTTGTGCAATTCAAAGTGCCATAACAGTTTAAGTTGTTGCAATAAATAAGATTGTGTAATGTTAATCACACGATTGTGTGAATGCTGTCATTCTCCAGATATTGGTCATTCACAGTAACATATATACAGATTTGTAAAATTTTGAGTTTTTATCTTGATAATTAGAATTTACTAATGTCAAAATTTTTTTAAATCAACCATAATTGTTTTTAAATTTTAAACATTTTTACTTCAAAAATTATGGTATGTTGCAGGAAACTTCTTAAATTTAGAATGTCACTAATCCAAAAAAGTTGGGTAACATTGATCTAGACTAATGAGCTTGATCAGAGCAATATCATAAAAACTAATCACAATTCTACTAGTATACAAACAAAATAATCTAGATAGCTTGTAAAATTCAAGCCTGTTTTAGTAGTTCATTTCCTTCCAGAATTTCAATTTTATTTTTCTTTCTATCTACTTTTTATAATAATAACAATAATAATTGAGTTTTATAAACATGGATTTTATAACTGATTAGCTATTTATGGTTTACCCATTTGCTATCAGTGATTAATCAACTGAGATTGGCTGAAAAATTATAACAATTTATCATCAACATTCAAATTAAACTTGTTGTCTATTCAATTTAAGAAATTTTGAGTTCATCCATTGTTGTAAATATGAGCTTTTTGTGATTTTGGTAGGTGTTGTCAGTGATTGAATTCTATGTCCTAATAGGAATGAGGCTTTTGATATTAGTAAATTACATCTCTGCAATAAAGTTAGCAGTGTTGTTTATCAAGTATGTTTTAATAAACAGTTTAATTTCCATATTTGTGCTGAAATATTTACTTACCTAATACCTTCTCATGGAATCAGAAAGAAAAAAAGTTTGGTGCAAGTTTGGGTCCATATAGTAAATAATTAAATACTTTTCATCCATATATATTTGTAGTGGTGGAATTCATATAATTTAATAACCAATTTGACACACTAGTGAGAATGTTAAATATATAAAAAAAAAAATATTTATTAGTTTGTGCAGGACCTTACAATATTTTTTCAAACCAACACATTCTGCACATTGAAAAAATGTACATAATAATAAAACGTATAACATTTTAAAACAAATAATGAAAATGGCTATCCATACTCAGATAAAACAAATCAATGCTTAGCAATTATAATTATCTGGTTTGCTTAGACCCAACTTCAACCCTGATTTTAGGAAAACATTTGAATAATCCATGAATTAATTTATAATAGTATAGAAAAATTGCCAGATTGAGAAAATCATTACCAAATCACCAACTGACTGATTTGTTTTCCCCATAGCTCTCAAAGCACACACAAAGTAGGTTACCCATAGTGCAGACCAAGTTGGCACTCATGAATATCAATGACAACTATATATCAAATGGCTGTCTGTGGCAAATCATGTGAGGGGAAGATGCTCTGTCTACTGTGGGTTAGTTTTATAGCACAGTACAGTTTTTCCATTGCCATGTTGGAATCCCTACTATGGCAAAATATGTAGAATGTGTATTAAAAAATCAGAGTATCAGATTGTAAAATGAACAGCTATCAATATATTGGAAACATTTTAATACAGATATATTGGTATTGGTTATATTTTTAATTATTATCTAACTAAAAGTTTTTTACATGGTTAAAAGGTAGATAATTGATGGAATAAAAGGTTTAAAAAATTTTGTTTTTGATATTTACACAAGCTTTTTTAAGTCTTGATGAAATTTCATCAAGATTTAAAAATTTTTAAATCTATTGCAACGAATATCAAGAAGTTTAAAAACCTCCAAAAATAATTTCAAAGAAGAATTATCCAAAAAGAAACAGACTGATAATGAAACTACAATAGAACAACTGAATATTTCAAGTGACAAGGATAGTAATTTCAAACCAATTAGAAAAAAAGATGGACTGTTTTTGAATGTAGCAGTGAAAGCAACAATGAATAAAATTTAAACTTGTTTCATTGAATTTCTACTATTTTTTTTCATATAAATATCAATGAAATTAATTTAAAATAAATATTTTTACAACATACTTGATCTTTTCTATTATATATTTTATTTTTTAATTTTATAATGGCAGACTCAATCTATTCAGTTTTCATCTGTGTGAAAAATTATGTGAAGCAAATGCTTAAATCTATATTGAATATGAATCCTATATGATTAAATATGTTGATTGCACTTGAAATAAATAAATTTGATTAAAATTTATTTAAAATTTTCTCACTTGTTAAAATTATTATTAATTATAAGATTGGTACTATAATCAGTTTCAATAATTAAACTAGTCTGTTTATAATGAAATTTTTATCAATATGTTCGGGATCCTATATTTAGTAAACTAGTTTACTATTAATATATATATAAGGTCCTGAGGATAAGAAGTACCTTGTCATAGAATATTAGTATTTATAATAATAATTTTTTTAAATTATGAATAACTGGTAATATTGTTGATGAAATTATTAATTTGTATCTGGATTGATGTATTATTAAATTAATGATTTGTTGATATAAACTTTTGCATGAACTGTTTTAATTAAAACAAATTTTAGTATGAAAACAATATGGAAGAATACAGATTTAGTTTTGTTATTTAGAGAATTTAATAAATATCTGGTAAATCAAAACAAATTATGTTCATTTTCATGTGAAAATTACTAGTTAAATAATTAAAGTAAAAGTAAAAATTTGAGGGTTGGTTGATGATATTTTTTTTATAAAATTATTTTGGAATATAATTTTATAGAGAAAAGTTATGGGATATAATTTTTATAAGAGATATAATATGACCAGCTTTTAAAATAGTAAAAATAATTTATTTTAATCAACAATTAAATCTTACAAACCTTTAAAATGCAGTCTATTTTATTATAGCATCTAACATTTTTGGTCAATTAATTGGTTTTGTTTGGAATAAATCAAAAATTTTTTCGATTCATTCCTGATGAAGGTCAGTTAATTGACCGAAAACGTTAGATGCTGTAATAAAATAGACTGCATTTTAAAGGTTTGTAAGATTTAATTTTTCATAAGTGCAGTTAGAGAAGAGTTTAATCAACAGTTTATAGTAAAAATTAAGAATTTACATATTCATTTTTCAACATAATATCCATTTAAAAATATGACACATTTTTCCAAAAGTTTAATTTATTTTTCATTTTATGCATGGAATAATTTTGAATTCTTTCCTTAATCCATTTCTGTACAGTAATTTGAATGCCAGCATCTGATAGAATTGTTGATCTTTCAATTTGTTGTTTAATTTTGGAAGCAATCATATGTCTGTTGATAAGCCAGGTACACATGTACAGTACCAGTATATCTGGCAAGTGTATCTGAATGTGTGGATGAAAAAATTGGCCATTCTGTCCTCTACATATTATGGTATACCAGTATGTGTATCTGGTTTAAGGAAAGTAAAACAGAGCTATCAAGAGCTTGTATAGCCCTAGAGTTAGTCCCCTTTAGTTCATTAGCAGGCTGTCTTTTTTTTTTTTTAAACAAATGAAATACATAAAATGTGTCTTTATTAATAAAAAGCAGTCTTAAAAACTTTTCAAAATAACATTAATTTACAAAGCTTTCTACAAGTTTGGGAAAGAATCCCAGTTCATAGAAAACTCCCTTTTTGATTGCCCTAGGGTAAAGAATAACCTTTAACTGCAGGTAGGTTGCTGTAAGTAAAAACCAGAAATCAGGACATTGTGGTAAAAATTGATGGATGCCCAGCATTAGGTAGATAGTAGCTGTATGCATGGCACTTATTGCCTACTACTCTTATTTCCTTTTTTTTTTTAGAATACAAATCTAGTAATTTTTTGTAGAAGTGAACAAATTGGGACATTTTGGGAAAATTTTCTAATGGGAATGAAATGTTCCAAATCAGGACAATCTTGGAAAAGTGGGACATCTGGGTTGCATCTTTGTTGTTTCCTTACTGCAGTGCAGTTTTGTATTGTCATTGTCATGATGCAAAAAAAAAACTTTTTTTTCTGGCCTTAGTTTTTAAATATATCTCTTGTGTACTTGTAAGGTTTTACAATACTTCACTGAATTGATGGTTTCTCCCTTTATGCACAATATTCCAATGCAAAAACTTTAGCAAGTGATATATGTAGAAACTGGATGAGAATCAGAAATAAGAGAGACATTTGTATCCAGAAAATGAGTTTAATGAATTAAAAACATTTTTGATCTTTACTTACAGGTCTTCAGTTACAAAATAAAATGATTTAAGAAAGTGAACTATTTAATGGAATCAAACATTCAAATGATATTCAATGTTGAAAAATAATAAAATACAAAATTTTAAAATTTAACACAAACCAATGAAAAAATAACATAAAAATAGTTTGATTTCTTAAATCATTCTATTTTGTAACTGAAGACCTGTAAGTAGAGATAANACCAGCTCAACACTTTTTCCGCTATCATTTTCTGGGGTGAGCTGTAATTGTCACTGAAATTGTAGTTTTTTAATGTAATGTAAGACCTACAAACACTTGTCTTTTACTGCTACCCGCGACCCCCCGTGTAAGGCTTCGCGACCCACAGGTTGAAAAACACTGATCTAATTTGTTGTGAAAAACACTACTTATATATGAATAAATAGATATTTTTTCTTATGAATAAATAGGTTAGTTTTTTTTATCAAAAAACTTTATTTATGCGAGTACTATTTATTGTTGGCAAGAAACAATTTTGTGGCTCTTTAAAAACTTTGAAATTTTGTAAATTGTAATTTTGGCTCTTCCGACTCAAAAGGTTGCCGACCCCTGGTCTAGAGAGATAGCATAAGGAAATTTCTGCTTTGTTGGTTAATTTCTTTCACTCTGTGACTTATAACTGTTGAAACAATTGACCACCAATAACTGCCTCCTGAGGTAACTGACAACACAAAAGTTTTTGTGGTTTTAGTTGCATGTCTTTTCTTCCAAAAATCAAAGATTTTATAACACTTGATTTGTTTTATGTGATTAATATGGACACACAGGCAAATAAAATATAAATCTTAGATAATTTTCAAATTTATGTGCAACTTTCAATTCTCATCAGTATTTGAAGTGAATTATTATTATTTCTTATTCCTGCATGACAGAAATAAATAAAAGTTTTCAGAAAATTTGAATAGAATATTAGATAAATATTTTGTTGCAGTCAAATATGTTGGAAAGTCAAGTAAAATACATTTATTATACTTGGATATGTTTGTTACACATGAATATAAGAAGAAAGAAATGAATTAAATACAATGATAGAGAGTACAGATCTCCAAACTGCAGCCCACATTGCTTCTAGACTATTAAAAAAATTGCAATTTAAAAAGAATATTTATTTATGTTAAACAATTTGAACTGAAGGTAGGGAGAGTAAGCAAAGGGTCATATTTACCAGAGGTCCCATTTTTCTCAGAAAATCCAAAAGTTGGATGTTTAATTAACTGACTGCTTCCCAAAATAAATGATGATTGTAATGTATTTTTTTAATTCTTAATAAACTTCTATGATTATTACTTTTTAAATTTACATGCATGTACAGTTGAACCTATTTATCTCAAATATCGTGGGAATGCAAATAAATGAGATAACCATGAAATTCAAAAATAACTGGAAGTAAATAGTTCATAAAAAAAAAATTACACCTTTGTATATCCAGCAACAAATTTAATAAAAATTAAGAATGTTTTCAACCAGATTCATTGATCTTCCTCAGTTACAGAACATAACGGAATAGAAGAATAAAAGAATGTAAGTATAAACTAAAAAGAACAAGCATTTGAATTTAAGGACATTACATTAAAAATAATAAAATACAAAATTTTAAAATTTAACACAAACCAATGAAAAAATAACATAAAAATAGTTTGATTTCTTAAATCATTCTATTTTGTAACTGAAGACCTGTAAGTAGAGATAAAAAATGTTTATAATTCATTAAACTCATTTTTTAGATGCAAAACTTTTACTCGCTGATCAAATCTTTGCATTTGCATTGAGTAAGACTAGTTTTTGTTCAAACATGGCTGATGTAATGATGCAATATAACAAAGATTTCATGTGTATATGGTAGATACTCATGAGCTCTCATATTATAGAATATATATTTTGATAGCTTCTTGATAAAGCTATCTATTTCTATATATTTTGAATTAGAAAGATTCTTTATTTTCATTTAAAACAAGAATAGTATAAATATTTCATGTTATAATATTTGAATATACTGTATTATCATGTATATAACCTATAATAATATATTCCTACAGAAAATTGCTAGAACAAAGTAAAATCTTTGTCCTGCTGTATACTTTGTGTGTATGGAGTAACCATTACTCCATAGCAGAGTTTGTAATTTAAATTAGAGTAGGTTATATGCCAATTTTTTATTGTGTAACTTGCACTATTGTCTTTTAAACACAGAAAACGCATAGGTTATATGCATGAAAATATTGTAATTGATTTTCAAAAATCTAGATAACTTGGAAATAGCTTTTAATTGTTAGAATTCATTTTTGAAATTCTTGTAATATATTCTGAAATATACAAAATGAGAATGTTAATAGCATCTAGATTTTTGAGAATCAACTGTATCATCCTACATTTTACTTAAGTAGATATATGACTAACCAATTTTTTTATTATTATTATTTTTATTTTTTAGCTCCGGAACTAGTTCTATTCTTGCAACTGCCAACGGACCCCATCCTACCCCACCTCTTCCCCCTCGTCCTACTCCACCATCGCCCAATCCCAGTGCACTATCTCTACCACCATCTTTACATAATAGTCACCATAGCTCCCCATTCAGTGCCCACCCAACATCCCTGCACCCTGGTGCTGCCCATTCCGGGATGTTTGCACCCCCTATCCCACCACCCGGGTCATTAACAACTTCCAGCCTGTCCCTTGGGGGCAGTGCGGGACCTTCACCGTTTACAGGAGATTCACTGTTTGCCCAGCCAAGTAAGTATTTTCAATAATTTGATTTTTAATTTAGAAAAATATCTATAATGTCCATTTGGTTTTTGTATTTTAAATGCAGTTATATTATTTGGTTATCAACATAAGGCTTCAGCACATTAAATCCAATATGATTGATCAATTTTGCCAGTTACAGGTGAGTCTGAAACACAACTGTAAGCTGGCATAGGTGAAAGATAGGAACAATGTCCCAATCTAAATTGTCTATGATGTATTGATTGTCTGGATCAGATTCAAATCCATTTCTTATAGCAGTACACTTATTCCTTATTGCATGACTTACCAACATTCATTATTTGCAAAATATGCTATTAATTTCTGTAATTTTTATATAAAATTATAAAGTGAAATTTGATTCTTAATAAACAAAAATACATATAGATATGGTAAACTAATATTTCAGTGTAATTGCTGTAAATTCCATCTAACAAGACTGTAGGCTAGAGTTAGATTATAAAATTGGTGTTAATGTTATTTCTGTTAATTGTTTTTTTTTTATACTAAATATTAATAATTTCATTAAATACTTTGTATTTCAGTTTTGGGATTGTAATAATCTAAGAAATAAATACTACAAACAAAATAAAACTTTTAGTTATTTCAAAATGTTAAAACAACTAATTTAAAACATATTATTTGTATTATGGCTCTAAGATTGCTGTTTAATATCAGACTTATTATACCAAGACAAGGAGACACATGCAAGATGTCTCCTTGTCTCAGTATAATGTCTGATATTATAAGTTGTCTTAGAGCCATAATACAAATAATATTGAACAATCAGACAAGCAGTTCCAAAATAATTTAGCAATTAGTTAAATTGAGCAAAATTCAATAACAATACATTTGGTAAGATCATATCATAGAATAAAATAAGTAGAATAACTTTAAAAAAAGCCAACAGTTACAACTGAATGACTTATGCTTATAAATTTTTAATATAAAAATGCAAATATTTTGTAAGTCATTCAACTGCAACCAGTGGGTTTTTTAAAAGTTTTCCTATTCCTTGCATGTTATTTTATTCCATGACCCTATGTTAATAGTTTGTTACCTTATGTAAATGTTAAACTTGATTTTATCAAAAGTACCTGTTAAATTTTGTTTTATTTAATTAATTTCTTTAAATTAATTCTGTTATCACCTGAAGTTGATCAAACTTTTATTTTATTGCTATTATAATAATGTATATTTTGATAAATCATTGCAGTGTTAATGTTTTTATAATTCTGTTTACAAATTTAGCTTACATAGGATTTGAATTGTTGAATAATTGAGTTTTTTTTTTTTTTTTTTTTTTGAAGGAAAGATATAATGTATCTTACTTTCTGAATGACTAATGTGGATAGATTTTTAAATCAATTGAATTATCTATTTTTAATTGAAACATAAAATAAAGATTAATTTATAAAATGATATTTAACAACATACCCAACAAAATGATATTTATCTGAAGTTACAAAATTTAATTTAAACATGAAAAACGAACAAGAATTAAATAAATAAAAGTGCATTCAATAATACTTTTTTTTTTATTATCTTTATTCTCATAGATTTTCTTTTGGAACTTGTCATTGTAACATTTTAATTTGATTTTATGATCATTTTATGTAATTCTTGTAATATGGTATAAAACCATGTTGAGATATATCATTTAGTGTTTAGGAAGTTACTTCTCAGACAGATAAATTGTATGTTAAAACTGCATTTTCTTGAAGTTCATGATATCATCACAGTGGCACACACAGGATTTAATCTTGGAGAAGCTGAGTTGTATAAATAAAAAAATTTTTTTATGCAAATTGAATAAAATTTTTACCTTGTGTGACCTGTAATTCATAAGTAGTACAGAAATAGAAGACATGAGACAATATATATATAAAAATATGAATTTTAATTAGGGTAAGCATTCTTGCAAAATTTTCTAAGTTATAAATTTTTAATAGGATGGAGCCAGGCCCTTAGCTTCCTTCCCTCTGGGTGTGCCACTATGTCATAAATCGGATTCATTATAGTTAATGTCTTACAGATATCTAATCAAAATTAAAATGTAATCTAATCAAAGTTAAGGGTTCATAGTTTATGAAAAGATTTTGCAGTATCCATCTGCTTTATGCTAAAAAAATAGTTGGAAAGCAAGAGTTTTTTAATGTAAATTTACTTTGAATAATGTTTTTTTTTTTACAAAATTAAACAGAATAATATACAAGAACTGTTGAAAATATGGACACAAAAAAAGGCATTTTGAGCAGTAATTTTTCTTTTATTCCAAAAAAAATTTTTCAACACTTAAAATAAAGCTTCAGTTTGTGTGTGTTCAAATACAGAAGTGAAAAAAAAAAAACAACAATATTCTTTTGATGGGAGGTTTAAAACTGGTTTCTGGTATGATTTGTTGGAAGGCCAGATCTTGAAAAAAAGCAAATTTGAAAAATGCTTATTTTATTTTAAGCTTATTTTTCACTTTAGAATCTATTCCTAAATTATTGGCAGAGTTTCATTACAAGGTTATATGCAAATATATATTCTAAAAAATACACATAAAACTGAATACACTTTTGTGTACACAGACTTATTAAATTTACATATTAAGATATAAAAAAAAGTATGGGTGGACTTTTTTGAGTAATGGATATTATATTCTCTATGAAAATGTTTTAAAACTTATCTCCTTAATGTCTGTTGTGTTTAATTACTGATTAATTACTTAAATAAGTTTTACACAAAAATATGTTGTGAAAATATTTTTACAATCATCAAATAATTCTTTCAAATAGTAAAGAATAGCAAAAGGAAAGACTGATTTAATTCTCTTATATGTAAAGTTACAAATTGATTTAAAAAAATTTTTTTTTCAATTACCGTAATATTCTTTTGCTATTTCATCAAGATTATTGTAATAAGAATATCAAATTATTAGGTTGTTCAGAAAGTAATTTCGTTTTTTTTTACCACTAGACGAATTAGTCGTATTTTTCCCGCCATTTTCATTCTAAACCTTATTATCATTATATATTTTGACAGCTAGCATTTTAAGGCTTATTTGTAAAAAAATTTTGCTTGATTTTGTGCAATTGTTTATTTTTTGTGTCCCATCAAATATGGAAGATCAAAAGCGGGCATTTTTGGCATATTTTGCTCTTTTATTATCGAAAAGGTAAGAATGCTGTTCAAGTGAGAAAAAAATTGTGTCATGTCTATGGAGATGATGTATTGACAGAATGACAGTGCCAAACTGGTTTACAAACTTTCATTCTGGCAATTTCAATATTGAAGATGCACCATGTTCTGGATGGCCACTTGAACCCAATGAAAACAAAATAAAGATACTGATTGAAGCAAACTGCCAAATAACAACACGTGAACTAGAGATTAAATTTGTCAAATTGAACTGTTTATGATATATGGGTTCCACATGTTTTTAAAGAGAGATGCTCTCTTTGGTGGGATTTTAAGGAAATTTTTTTTGAGCTTTACCAGACAATTTAACAATTGATTCGAAAGTGTACTGCTATCGAGTAAACAAATTGAGTAATAACATCAAACAGAAAAGACAACCAGAATTAATCAACAAAACAGGGGTAGTGTTTTACCACGATAATGTCAAATTTCACACAAGTTTGGTAACTCATCAGAAACTGTTATAACTTAGATGGGACATGCTATCACACCAACCATATTTGCCAGATCCAGCATACTCAGATGATTGTTCCGGTCTATACAGATTTTTTTTAACTGTAAGACATTTACTTGAAATGACAATGTCAAAAATCACTTGGATCAGTTTTTTGTAAGCAACGATTAAAACTTTTATGAATGTTTAAATCATGCTACTACCAGAAACGATGACAAAGGTATTTGACCAAAATGGTTGATATATAATTCAATAAAATATTTATTTATTATAAAAGTATTGTGTTTTTTTCCAAAGAAAAAAACGAAATTATTTTCCGAACAACCCAATATTCTAATTACACTGTATGTCTTTTGAAAATATCTGTTGAAATACAGCATGCGAGAAACACCAGTGCCTTTGCCACATACGCTGTCAATTTGGACATCGTAGCAGACTTTAACTGAATGAGGCTCATCCTCCCTTCACCCCCATGGAACACCTAAAATGGTTGGAGGCCATACACATATTTAAATCCAGCTTCATTTCCACCTGCATTAATTATAACGAAGAGTTGGTTTTGTCAGTAGCCTGGCAGGCGCTGATTGACACTAACCTTTAAGTGTTTTTGCTTGGCATCCAAATGTGCATGTGCGACATCCCTGAGCGTTTATGCCCATCATTGGTCTGATAAGCCCTCACTATTATCTGCCTCATGGTTGTTGATAATTTAAATTAATTAATATAACAACATTTAAATATTTCTCATGCGTTGGATTCAAATGATTCATCAAATGTTTGTATTCCAAAACCTTTAATATTCCATCAGACCTTTACACCTTATATCTTTACATCTGAAGAACTCAGGGGAGTTCATAAACATTAGTTGTGAATTTTTCTTCTGTTTGCTTTTTCATCGCACACCGGTCATCAGTCCATAGGGTACGTTACTGTTGAAATGTTATATTTAAATATAAATTCATACTAAATTTTATTCTTCAGACAAAATCTTTATCATCCTAACTTTATTCTGACATCACAGTTTTGACTAATTGAATTAATAACATGTTAAACTACCAAATTAAAATTAGCTGGTTTCATAAACATTATTCTATTAGTTATTAATGTCATAAAATGTTGTTTAATTAATTTAAAAATTGTATGTTAACTGAATTGCTACTACAATGATAGTTTTAGTTCATTAAACTGAAGATTCAGATCAAATCTGGTTCAGTCCACAATTGACAAAGATTTAGTAATAAATCTATAACTGTCTGGTTGTAGATCACATTAGATGACTAGACTGATGCTAGTTTGATCATATGTAATAATGTATTGGATCTGTCAAACTGTCTTTCGTTGCCAAACTGATTCAGACTTAGTAGGTCAGTGATGTGATATTGATTATGCCTTTTATAATTTAGAATCAAAAATTATAAATTACATATTTTATCTGATAGCAGTGTCAATATGTAATTTTTATTTAAAGGACACAATATTGACAAGTTGAAATAAACTCATCTAGCTAAAATTTATAAATCAAAAATACTACTATTTATTTAGTGTGTTTGGAAAGACTTCTTGTTTAAAATCTGTAAAGTAATTTTATATCAAAAAACCATCTTTGATTTTTTTGTAAATAACAGCAGTAAAAATACTATTTATTTAGTGCTTTTGGGGAAAATTTAGTATTTAGAAATCAAGATGTCCAAATTTAAGCCTGTTTTTGTTTACTTCATCTATCACTTATGATAAGATGAAATAAATGAAGAGTTGCGCCAACATTTATTACTGAATTTAGAATATAAACTTTACACTTTAAAAAATAAATAATTGAATCTTATTGTAAAAAATGAAATAAAATTTAAGATCCACTTCTGAAGATGAAGACAAATGAATTTCTAAAAATATTAAATTATTAAAGGAAACTATTTCAAATAATTGTTTTACAATAAGACTTGATTAATACAGAATCAGGCAACAGATTTATATATAGTTTTTAACATGTAAAAATATTTGTTACATTTTTTTTTATAGATCAAGATCTGTTAAGAAGAGAGCTGGACACAAGATTTTTAGCTTCCCAGGATCGTACTATAAATATACCTCCCCCACCTTATTTAAGATCAGAAATGCATCAGCATCAACACCATCATCATCATAGCAATCTTCATCAACATGGACCATTCCTTCCTCCTCCTCTTGGTGGATCATTGGTTCCACAAGCAACAACACATCTGGTAAATGTTTTAAAAATTTTAATTATTTATTCTTTTATTTGAAACTAGAATCTAAATTATATTAAGTGAAAGAGAAAATTTATAAGATACAGTTGACCCCCCTATAACATGGGTTCCTATATTTCGGATTCCTATATCACAGCGAAAAAATTGCGACAGTATTTGTACAAACATGCTAAAAAAACTCCTATAATTCGGTAAAACGTCATCGCTGACTCGTGTCGCGACAGGATTGCTCAAACCGTTGAGTTTAAACAAGCAGCAGACCTACCAAAAACCATTTATTATTTAACATCCATAAAAATTATATTTATATTAATGATGTCTCTAAAGTTCAGCAAATTTTTTGCAAAAAAAATAATTTATCGGGAAGCACGCGAGCGCCATTCGATGACAATCTCCACGACAAAAACAAGCTTAAGCAACAGCATAGTCGAACGGTGCACACTCGGTAAGTAATCCTACAATTTTTTGTTTATAGCATAGTTTATATGGATTATTCCCAAAAAATTACGTATTTTGGAAATGTTGAGTCTAATTAGTCTAGAATCAATTAATTTTATGGAAGAAACCTTTCAAACAGCTGTAGTCCATAAACTGCCAGGCTGTGATTGGCTGGACTCCTAGAAGCTGGATTCATAAAAACAGGAACATATCTACCGTGTTATAGGGGGGTTGCCTGTATATGACTGCATAAAAAAAATTCTTGTGGTTCTTTTTCACAATAATAATGATTCTTTGGTAATTATAACTAAATAACATTAGAATTTCACATTATGTTATTACTTTCTTCTTTATTAATGCATCAAATGGCTATCTTTGGCTGAATAGTAGTAAAAAAAATATCAATTAACAATGATGAATCTTTGATCTTTAAATTTACCAAACTGTTGAGAATGTAAATATTTAAAGTATTGAGTATGTGTATGATTAGATAGCATATATTTGAAAAATTCAATACAATTAAAATTTTATTGATTTATTAAAACTATAGAAAATGGCATATATGAGATTGCAAATAATGGCAACTACATATTGCTAAACAGTTGTACTTGTATATGTAAATTAGTATTATCAAAAGTAAATTAAACAAAAATTTTCAATAAATAACTTTTTTATCTACTACTCAAGAAATTTAAGCTTATTTTTGATCTTAGATCTATTTCTAAAATATTGGTATGGATTAATTATTATGCCTTTGTGTCCTATATCTTAATTTAATATTTATCTTGTATACTAGTACTTTATCAATTAACAGGACTTATTATACTGGATTTATGGATGCAGAAATTTAGGTGAACTAAATAAAAAATATTTCAGATCTATAAGGCTAAATTTCTGCATTCATAAATCCAGTATAATAAGTCCTGTTAATTGATAAGTACTAGTATACAAGATAAATATTGAATATTGGTATGGAGTTTAATTACATCTTGTATATTTATATATCTTTTGTATGTTTCATAAATTCAGATATATTTTATATATATTCAGAAATATTTTGATGAATTTAGTTAAGCTAAACAGTAAGCTAATTTTTATGGATAAACTTATCAATCATCAATGCTGAGAACTGCATATTTAAGTTTTTTACTAACAGGTATTTTTCTCCTTGATTTGACAGAATAATTTGTAAAAAAACTGTTAGGAAAGAATTCAAATCCAGTTCTTCAAATTATGAAAAATGAATTTGAATAGTATTATAGCTTAATAGTTTTTAACAAAAATATTAATAAATAATTTGCAAATACAGGATAATTTTTACAATGCTGTTTTAAATGCTTTATGTAAGTAAATTTTTAAAAATTAACACTTATTGGTCTATTTTTGAAATGAGTCAAATGTACAGTATTTATAAATTTCTTTTAAAATACACTACAGCTTAGTCAACAACTATTTATTATTGGCAAGTGCCAAATCCAACAAAGGGCACTGTTTTTGAGCCAAGATGGCTGCTGAAACAGGTAATGAGCCGACCACGTGTTTGTTCAGTGCCTGAGCCGATTCAGTTTCTATCGGTGACGACTACTGTGAGGACCAAATGAAGAACAAATCATTGAATTTATGTCAAATTCTAGACTATATTGGCGACAGGAAACGTTGTCTTGTAGAAGGTAAAGCTGTTTTGGATGCTGGACACATAGTATTTTGTGGATTAAACTCTAACAACAACACCAAAGTTCATGTTGTTGCTTTAATGTTGCAATCTCAGATATTGGCATTTTAATACATCTCAATTACAGGGAGAATGCACGTGCAAAGCAGAGCTGTCTGGTTTTTGTAAACATGTGATAGCATGTTTATTACACGTTAACAGTTGAGAAGTATTTAAATATTTTATGCAGTATACACCATGTTCCAATATAAAAACAAAGTTTTATTTATCATAATAGTTAAAATTAGTGCCAATCTGAAGGCTGCCCTGCTGAGCCATTCAGCATTTATACAACATAGGCCAGTCAAAAGTTTGTAGCACACATTGTTTTGTCTATGTGTACAGTACGTCACATATATCCAAAATCCAAAATGGCTTCACCTTCTACAAGACAACGTTTCCTGTTGCCGATATAGTCTAGAATTTGACATAAATTCAATGCTTTGTTCTTCATTTGGTCCTCGCAGTAGTTGTCACTGATAGAAACTGAATCAGCTCAGGCACTGAACAAACACGTGGTCGGCTCCTTATCTGTTTCGGCAGCCATCTTTGCTCAAAAACAGCACCCTCTGTTGGATTTGGCACTTGCCAATAATCTGTGCAGTGAAAGAGTAGACATGAGTCAGCTTGAGCTTGAAGAGAGTATATCTGATGAAATGGGTGCAAAGAGATATGGGAGTTGACATATTGATCACAGTAATAAAATTTGTAAAAAAAAGGTAAAAGAATAAAACTATTTATGATACAGTAGAGCCTCAAAAACTCGGCACTCCGGATAACTCGCCCACACCCTGGCAGGGCAAAAAAATCCTTAGTTAATTAATTTTCATTATAGACAGCTTTATGCCTCATAAAGTATTTTTCTAAGGTCTGTCTTATCAGGTAAATTACTGTACACAGTGTATTCATTAATTTTCATTTTCATGTAGTAAAGGCTCTATGCCTTCATAAAGGACGTACTTTTCCTTTGTTTAAGGGTATTTGGGCAGTTTATTCTCTGTTGTATTCTCAAGCAAACAATACATACAAGTACAGTACAATATTTTCTGAGGAAACACGCATACTTATCCTTTTTTAACCCCATTCCCGATAACCCGGCATTTTCACAAACTCGGCCACCCTTCGGTCCACATTAGGCCAAGTTTTCGAGGCTCTACTGTAATGATAATATAAAAACATTTTAAAAATGTAAGAAACAAAACAGCTGAAAGAGATTAGATCTGTGTGTCAAATCCTAAGTTTCCTTCCACCCCTTTCATCTGACATATAGACCCTTCCAGTTCAGACTAGCTGGTGTCTACACTTTCACTGTGTGGACTAAAAGTCTACTGTGTGTCAAAATATTATTTACATATGAGAAAAAAATTTATTAATTGCACATAATTGTAAAACATTGTCTAGGATTTTTTTGAATGCCAGAGTATATATAATACAGTTATTACAATACTAAATTCCTGCATTTTTTCATAAGAAAGCTTATTCATTGTCTTTTTATTGTGTCTTCAGTGAGTTTCTTAATATTTGAAACTTAGTACTGGTAAAATTGAATTAAAATTCAACTCATTTATCATTTTTCTTAATTTTTTTTAATAGTATACTTCAATTTTGAAAGGAGTCTTTCAATTGTGACTGTTGTCACATGAAGAGTAAGAATTAACAATAGGAAAGAATACAATGATGCTGATTGTTTGCAATATACAGTAGCTATCTGTTTTGTTAGAAGCATTGCCAATTTATTTATTTACAGAAGTCTTTTTATTTTTTAAAATTTTTCAAACAATAACAACTTTACAATGACATGTTAACAATTTTGGCAATAACAGTTTTTTAAAAATAATTAGTGTCATTATAGGGGGAGATAATTTATTAAATTTCCAAATATGGAAATGTGAATCACATTCTATTTTTGATTGTAATCACCCTATCAGAAAATGGAATGCTTCCAAAAGGAGTACATAACAGATTTTAATATTTTTCTTCTATACTGTAATGTATTCAGAATTGTTTCAGAAGTCAAACTTTATATTTTGTGAAACAGTTGGATACATAATCATCATAAAAATGAATGTTTTTGAATGCCTTCTACATGTTTGAATGCAGTTATTAATTTTTCAATTAGAATTTTTTAGAACTGTTCTTAAACTGAAAACTGATATTATCGGTCATATTTGAATTAATGTACTGTAACTGATGCTCAAGAATCTTCATAGAATGTAATTTCAAGAGTATATCTGATGAGCAAAATGATCAGATTTATTTGACTTTATCAAACAGTTCGGAATAATCAATGGATGGATAAAATTGAAAAAAATAAAGCAGTTTACCATTACCAGCAGTTGTATATCACGATTAAGGGAACCTGCTATATTATGCTTTAAGACAGAAATTTTTTGCTTTATTCTGCCTAATTTATTATTTTTTAATTACACATTTTTTTAATTAAATACCAAATTTTCTTTGCATTTATATTGGTTTACCTGATTCTTAATACTACTTTTACTGTATATCTTTGTCTGAATTCACTAGACCAGTTGAGTTGAACATGAGGTGAATGTGAATTTCCAAATTTTCCTTGGTAAATGATGATCTCTTTGGTGTCAGATGGTTCAGGGTAGAAAAAATGCTAGCCATCTTTGACATCTGCACTGCTAGCAGGAATTAACAGAGCTTTTAATGCCAGCTGAATCAAAATTGGCATTTTCCACATAGAGTGCTTCCAGGAATTTATTAAATTATTTCACACTGCTCCATTTTCATTGTTGATCAAAGCACTGTAGTATGCTATCTGTTCCTTTAGAGTCTCTTTCTTGGAGAATTGCATAATTGAGAAGTTATACTGTCCATTGCTTGGTTATGATTTGGATCTAGGAGTTCAAGCTCTTTCCAGAACTGCCATGCTGGTGTTTGCCATCTAGATAAAGTTAGAGTGAAGCTTGGAACCCATACTGAGTGGTACCAACAGTTCCTGAATGCCTCCAAGAATTTGTCAAATATCACTTCCTACAACTCTGGATTTGGATCCAAGCTGTGACTCCAGTTTCTTGACCAGGTTGCATAAGGCTTTCAGCTTGGCTTGCAACTACATGTAGCTATAGCCATTCTGCAAGTTGGGACTGATCAATTAACTTGCTGAGCTCTTGCAATACTGCTCTTTTTATAGTCTGATTTTCTCTGATCCATGACACTATAGCATCCCACCTCTTATGATAGTACAAAACTGCTTCTAGTCATGTCCCCTGTCAAGTAATAATTGGTACAAGTGGCAGTGCTAAAGAGTGGTTCTTGGCAGATATAGCTAGCTGCAACAAATGCCTTCTGTTTGCTGCCTTCATCCTTGAGATGAAACTGTTCAGGATGCTGTTCTTAGTGAGCATTTCTTCTGCAACTAAATGTGTAACATGTGCCCAGCATGTCATGTGGAACAATCTTGTGCACACTGGCATGAGTTTCAAAGCAGCAACATTCATATACAATGTGTCATCTGTCAAAAGTCCAACAAGTGTCTAACTCAACATTCAAAAGTTTGAGAGATGCAAACACTTCTTTGACAATGATATCTCTGTTGCACTTCTCTACAATCTGCAATCATACTAGATGGGGTGGTTCATAGGTTCCAAACAATGAATATATTTTCAACTTTCTTGTTTTTCACATTGACTCGTCTAGTATCACAGAATGTCAACACCTCGACACATCTGTGCAGTAGTGTCTAAATCTTTGTTTCCAACATTGGGGAGAATCCTGCATTCACTTAGGCAAGTTTTCACTCTGAGATAGTTTTAAATTAGACTTCATCCACTTTTGGAACCCTTTGTGACAGAAAATGTTCAAGTGACAAATATTCTGTTCCCACAGAACAGAATATGGAAACCATGTCCTGACATCTTGAAGGTTTACTGCTTTCAGAAGCAATAAACCTTCAAACAAAGAATCTTGCCTTCAATACTTTCAAGAGTAATAGCAGCAAGCAAAGAATTTTGATTTTTTGCTTGCTGCTATTACTCTTCCTCTTACAATGTTTTGCACTTACAATTTGTGTACCTAAATTGAATTTTTTTGTAGCTGACCACAGTATTGCAGAACTCGCAGCACAAATTTCCATCTTCCATTACAAATCCTTCATTGGGTAATTCACATAATCAAAGAGCTGCTGTAACTGGTGTCTTGGACATTATCTTACGATACAATGAAATACACTTAGAAACTTGGTTTATTCAAATCTCTACAGCAATATATCAGATATAACTAATGGTTACCAGATCCTGGGGAGATGGAAGCTATATTGCCAATTGTTTGGAATGAAAGTTGCTACATTTAAAGTGTCATCTTTTTTGCCACTTAATTGAGCAAATAAAAAATACTAAATTATCCAAAATAAAAATTTAAAAATAAAGAAATATTTTATTTAACAAATACAGTAAATTTCTATTTAACATTAAACACAAAAGACACTGCAATTTTTCAACTGAAAAGTATAAATAAGAACTGAAATATGGTAAACAAGATTTGTGTATTGTATTTTCATGTGCCTATATAAAAGTGAGAAAATCTGTTTTTGGCTTATTTGGACACAGCTGCTACAGTCTTCAAAAAAAAAAAACTTGGTGTCTTGCTGATAAGTTGCTGTGGTTAACAATAAGGAATGGAGAGACAAGATGTGGGAGTTAGACTGGGCTACAGGAAAAACATGGTGACCTTGACAAAGTTCCTTAATTCTGCTTTATTGCTTAATAACTGGTTATGATATGTTGTGAAAAGACAACAGAAAAATAAAAAAATGACTAAAATCACAATGGAACTGAAAAAAGAGATTGTTGAGAAATATGAAGGTGGCATGCGTGTTCGAGATTTAACTGTTGCATGCCGCATTCCGAGAACGACAATATCGACAATCATGAAAAATAAAGACATTATGAAATCTGCTAACATTGCGAAAGGGGTTAAATCAATTTCTAAACAGAGATCGAAGACATTAGATCATGTTGAGAAATTGCTTTTGCTTTGGATAACTGAAAAACAGTGTGCTAGCAACAGCATATCAGAAGCAATTATTTGCAAGAAAGCTAAAAAGATACATGCTGATCTCATGAAAATCAAGCAGGAACTAGCAAGGAAAGCGAGGTGTTTAAAGCCAGCCATTTTTTACATGAGAACGGATTAATCATTTTTACATTACTTCTTATGGGAAAGGTTGGTTTGGTATACGTCCTATTCAGTATAAGTCCAAACACCTGGAACAGATTAAGGTCATATACCGAGTTTCCACTGTATTTTGAAATAAAATTTTGGTTTTATGAAACTACAAATGCAAAAAAAAGTATAGTACTTTTCAGACTAGAGAAACTCCTGTAATCATCTGATCATTTGGGAAAGAATAAATTTGTAGAGTAATTTGAATGGAAACTTTGTGACTTAATTTAAAATAAATTTTAAAATGTTTGTAAATGAAAGGCCTAAAAAAAATACTTAAGGTTTAATAATTGGTATTTTTATTTAATCAACAGTTTGATTAATCTAACATTGTTTTAATATATTTAAGGACTTTACTATATTAAAAATTAATTAAAACAATTTATAAAACTAAAAAGTTTGTAGTTGAATTATTATATTTTTTTTTATGTTTAAAATTTGTAGAAATGCCGTCATATATTTTTAAAAGAATTACATAAATGACAAATTTCTACAAATATACATTGCTCTTGTGTTTTCCATATGGTTAAAAAATAGAAAAATATTTAATGATTAAACCCTCCTTTTGGATTCTTCTGAATCTACTACTGGTTACATACTGCTGTTACTTATTGAGTAGTTATAAGTGGCATGCCATCCATGGAAGTTGTGGAAGTGCAGCTTCCCTTGTATTTTCTAAAATATAAATACATATTGTGCGATTATTTTCATATTTTAACATACATTGAATTATTTCCAAATTGAAAATATGATTATACAAACTAAGTTTCAGTGCTTCTGTCTATTTATATCCTTTTCATTCCAGTCCAGGAACCACACAGTATATAAGTTAACACTCATAAACCTTAAAATTACAGTAAAATTTCTACTAATGGTTATAGAACTATATATAACATTTCTGAAACTATTTTTTGATGACCTATTCCACAGCATCTTTCATAGATGCTTTCATCTTAAAAAAAATTCTATAAATTTTTAACAGTACCTTCATCTCTAGATAGGGTAAAAATTGCAAAGTATGAGGTCAAGCAAATAAGGAATGTGTGGAGGCAATGTTGTCCTATTTTAGCCAAATAATCTTGAGTAAGAAGTGAACTGGAGCATTGTCATGAATGAGTACCCAATTCTTAACTTACTCAACATTCTGAGTGCTTTATTCAAATTGCTTCTTGTAAACATCATAACACTCGCAAAAAGTGCTTTGTTGTTGTTAACAGCATCTTGCAGAATAAACCTGTAATGAACAATGCCTCTCAGGCCAAAAATGCCTCCATTATTACCTTATTCTTTGAGGAGTCAGACGGGAATTTTTTTGATTTTCGGAGATGAAGACTTCCATCTCTGAAATTGATGTTTGGTTCTAAAGAAAACACTGTTTCATCTCCAGTAATGATTTTTCCAGAAGCTTAGGGTTTTTATCAGCTGCATCAATGAGATCACCACTTATACTTATTCCTTCCTGACACTGGTCTATTTTAAGGTTTCAAGGAACAATGTAGTTATCCAAAAAATTCTTGTATGGTCATTACTGTTTAATAATGTGTACTAAAAGGGTGTTCATGCTATCAGTGCATGTTCAGAGCATCTGTTAGTATTTCATTACAACTTTTGATAAAAATTCCAACCTTTTCTGTTTCTGTGTCAATTGTTATATGCTAATCTGTTACCACAGTTTAACACACTTCATATTCTCTTCATTTTGAAATATTGCCCATCCAACACAGTAGTTGTCTTCAAGTGATTCTTGGCCTTCTTGAAACTGCTTAAACCATTCAAATACTTTTGATTGAGGAAGCACACTTTTTCCATAAATTTTCTGTATCATTTTGAAAGTTTCAGTGGCAGATTTTTCTAAATACTGGCAGGTTTTAACTATAACTCATTGTCAACTAGACATAAATACCAATGAACCAGGAAAATAAATGTTTTCTTCCATATTAAATAGTCCTCCTAACAGGAGGAAGACCTTTTAAAATGGAATAAAACATTTGTTTTTGTTTTATTTCTTTTATTTTAGCTGGTTCATTGGTATTTATGTGTAGTTACAGTTACTTTTATTAATTTATACCAGTAGTTTTGTAGAGATTGTATTAGCTTGTGCAAAATGTAACACCTTTTCACTTTATTAATGAACATAAGAAAATTACATTCCTTTGATGTCTGCAGTATTCATCATATGATCATGTGATTGATGATTCCATTCTTAGAGTAAAGGAAAGATGTTCATTGAACATGCCAGAAGTTTTAGACTAGGCTTTAGTCTTATGTACTTGTTTAAAGAAAACAGTCTCGGAACTTTTTTAAGTTACCATGTATACAAATACATAAACATTCAGATTTATAATTGAAAAATATATTAACAAAAATATTTTGGATCTCTCTCTCTCCATATTCTATTATATATAATATTTAGTTTAGAACTTTTGTCATCTTCATTTTGTTGTAATCAAGAAAACAGTTTTTTATTTCTGTTTTATACAACTGAAAAAATTAGCAAAAAATATTATGACTTGAGATCAAAAAATTGTAAAAGCATGACTTTTTCATATTTAAATTCCTAAATATTAAGAATAATTAAATGAAAATAGTTTTGTAGTTGTCATTTTCAGTGCCTAATGTAATTAAATTTTTTTTTCAGTATGACAAGTTTGCCAAGCTAGATTCCTCATCATTTTACAGTAGGAATGCAGTAAGTATTTTGTAACTTATTTTTGTCAAATAATTTTTGAAAAATGAATATTTTAATTTATGAATGTTAGATATTAATCTGAAACTATTATTGTTAGAAAAATAATAAAAAAAATTAATAGTTAATATTTATTATTGCATTGTTCTGAATATAGAACAAAATTTTTTTATTGAAATTTCTTTTTTTTAAAAGTAATGTATAACACTATACGCGGGCAAGTTTTTTATCCTGCATATAGTACGGCCTATCTACTTATCATTATTGCAACATCTTGCCGATAGAGGTCTGTTTTATTCTGTTCAGATGTTGCCAACATGATACTTCTTTTATGTAGTTTTTAGGCAAGAAAAAATGAAGTCCAAACATCTGTGTTGAAAATGAAGCCCAACATCTTTGCATCTAAACAAAGGAATTAGAACATTTTTGAACTCAGATTTCAAATATACTATTCTGACATATGCTCAGAATCACAATAATTATGAACCAGCATGGAAATTTGGAATAACAAAAAAAATGTGGCATTGAAGAAGTTGATCAACAATTTGGACCATGATGCTTCCGTATGTAAGGCTTTCAGAGATCTGAAGACTGGCAGATTCAATGGGCTTGGCAGGATTCATCAGTGAGAATCATGCCAAGAATCTAACAATCATGAAACAATCAGTTAAGTTGAAAGCATTGAAAATTGCTCAAGAGAATATTTCAAGGTCAGTGTTTTTATGTTTCCCATTTTTAAGAAATTTCCTTGATGAAAAAAACAAACAGTACCTATAGGCACTGCAATTCTTCACAGTAGGTCAAAGTTTAAAGCAAGCTTTGCTTGGTAACTGAGATTTATGTGCCAATTTAGATTTTCACTCTGCCATTCATGCACTTCATAATCATTCAGTGTTTGCTGAATGATGATGAAAAAAGTTGATGGTCTACCAACATTGTTATCCAACTAAGGATTGTCGGTATTTGTTGAATCAAATCACAAATGCTGATGAAACTCCAGTATATCTCAACATGGCAGGAAATATTACAAGGAATGACAATGAAACCAAATCAGTTTTGATAAAAACAAGTGAAAATGAAAAAACTTGAACTATGTTCATTCAGTATTAAGACTACTTTCCACTGGCATAAAACATCATGCAAATATTGTAAAAAAAAATATGATAAAAGTTTAAAAACCATTTTATAGGGTTGGAAATGGAATGATGCAAATATACTGGTGTAGTGATGCAAGCAATGTCACTTTTCTGGTTTAGAGGTGATGATTGTTGTACAGCATTAAAGTTGACTAGTATTCCACTTTTTTATGCAACATAAAACAGTAAATATGACAAAGCCAGCCAAGCGTACAACAGAAATCATTACTTAACAATATGGCTGCCAAATTTATACAATTTGGCAGCCATATTGTATCACATATTGAATCAATGTCCTAATCAATTAGGTTTGATTATGACATTGATACATATGTTGTATTCACAGTTTTTTTATACAAATTTTTTTTTATTGAAGCTTGGAAGTGCAACTATTGTTTAATAAGTCAGATATATCAATTGATACAACTCAATAATCCTTGAAATTTCATAAGAACCGTAGACAAAAAACAGTTTTGATTTTATGCATACCTTCCCTCTTTCTGTGTGAATTGGGTATGTCAGATGTACAAAATATAACATTTTTACATCAACGTATTTATGTCACACTTATGCCAGTGAGAACCAGCTTTTAGGTGATGGATTCAAGTTACTGCCATGTGAATTTTAGGCAGAAAACGGTGCCAAAAGTTGAAATAACAAAGGGATCCATATCTTCTGTAATCCAAGTGACTGGATGATGATGAACATGATTAAAGATTGGTTAGATGTTTATACACAGACAGACCAGATGCTTTATTGAGACAGAAAGCCATGCTTTATTCTAAATGTATTCCGTGATCATTTGACAATGATCTGAAGGAAGCTTTATTGCAGAGAACATACATCTTGTGCTTATCCCAGATGAGATGACAAATCCAAGTTTTGGATAAAACTCCTATAAACTGGGCCTAAATAACTGAGATGATAGGAAAAATTTATAGAAATAGTTATCTATTTGAACTGCACACTGACCTCTTCCTATCAATTGCGTTTTTCATTTTGGATGTGGAATCTACATTCCATCATTAGGCTCCTTATGAAACATTCCTTTTTGTTGTAATCTCTCTTTTTTACCAAGTAGTTAAGTAGTAGTTGTCTCTTTTTTCACAATGACCCTTTCATTGATCCAAGCAAAAAAGACCAACTTTTTTCCTTCAGTCTTTCTTAAAAACTCCTTTTCCAGATAGTATTGTTCTTCACTTCTGACATAAATACTTTCATTATGAAAGTGTATCAAAACACATGTTTAAAGACAGGCCATCCAATCCAGCCAGACCAACTCCAAATAAATTAGGAGACAGGAAATGCATATTAGCATGCCATATGGATATTTTGAGCCCCAAGACCCACATTATAACAGGCCCAAATGTAGTAAAATTATAATAAGATTGCAGTCATTGGTTTTCATTTTGTATATACTGTAGAAAGCAGAAGTCACAAAATAGCATTAAAAACTGACAAATTTTTGAAAAACAATAATTGGTAAATTCTGATTTATTAAATTTGCTCTTCAGCAATAAATGTTAAAAGAACATATTATATATACAGATCAGACTTTACCAATTATTGTGCGCACACATTTATATATACATACACATATTTTTTTTTGTTAATTTAAATTTAGCTATATTTGAATCCTTTCATGTCAAAATAAAATAATAGATTTGTATAAAATTACATAATCCTAATTTTTAGCATTTATTTTATAAATGACTAAAAAGGATTTTACATAATTTTATTTTAAGGTTCAGATTTGAATTTAGAATTGAAAATTTGATATTTTAAAATCTTAACCCATGTCAATGAATAAAGTTTACAAAAGCATTTATACATAAAATATGATCAATATACCAATATATGATGGTTTACATTAGATTTACAATTTCTTGTGTTTAAATTACTTTTAGTAATAATGGATACTGCAAATTATTGTAAGTTGTTTTGCTGTTTATTATAGAAGAAAAAGAAGCTGTGGTAATATAACAACAACTAATTTATTGAAACTACTCAACAAACTTTTCTTTGATATTTGAATTACCATAACAGATAAGTTTGAAATTTAAATATAATCACAAACCTAAATCAATTATTAGAAATGATATAGGCATACATACATTCTTCATATATGCAGAGGGTGTATTGTCCTGTTATAAATATGAAATTTTCAGAATAACTTCCCATTAAACTGTAGTACAAGTAAAGCTTAAAAAACTTAGTATACTAAAGTAAATTTTTTCATCATCCTTAATGTAAATGAATAATTAAACATATATCTTATTTATTTTTATATTATCCACAAACTCAGTGTATAATTCATTTATATCATGTCCAAAGAAATCACATCTATTTTAAGACTCCATTTTATTCAGTTTTTAAACTAAAGTCACATGTTTTGGCTACGTGTTCAAATTTTTAGCCTACATTGAAACATGATAATGTCAAATTATATAGAAGAAAATATTCATTAAAAATTAATGCTGCCTTTTAAAAATTTTATGTAAATTATTTTGATTTCATTCAGTGCATGTTTGAATTTTTGAAGGTTTTATTCTGTTGTATTTTATTACTGCTTACTACTGCATAGTGCTGTGCTAAATCAAAATTTAGATATTGAAATTCCTTTGGTATTTGGGTATACTGATATTCTGTATTTTAGAATATTGATATCAACATTGTAAGCATATATTGATCACAGTTTGATAAATCAGTTATTAGCACAGCAATATTGCTTCTGTAACTTCATTGCTTAGCTATGATTACAGAATGAGATGCATTCAATCTTTAGCACATCAGTTTCATCCTTATTCTGGGAAATCTAGGCCTACAGTAATGACACACATTTTTTTTTCATATTTTATGTAACTAAAAAGAATATTATTAAATAAATATAATTCAATAAATTCTCATAAAGCAATATTCAAATTTATATTTACTATAGCTATTTTGTGCAAATAATAATAATAAATTTTTAAATAATAATTTTAATCTAATTGTTAAATAACTTGTATATATGGAGCAGGTCAAAAACATAAACAGAATCAAAATGATTTAGTAGTGTAAAACAAGTATGAAATAACAAAACAACACTGCTTCATTAGTTTAAGTAATGAAAGTTTTTGCAATAAATAATAAATGTCCCCAAAAGTATAAAATAATATGTTGAATATTAGAAATATAATAAATATTTTAAGTCAACTAAAACCTAATCAAGCAGATTATTTTGGGGTTGCAGTATGAAAAATTAAATTAGCAAATTTTAAGTAAAGATAAAATAAATTTATTGATTATCTTACCATCTTGTTTTCACATCATGATTAAAAATTTAATTTAATCAATTCATTTAGAATGATATTTATGATTATATTTGAGACGGGTAATTCTCAGTTAAAGCATCACATCAGTCTTAATTGTAATACCAGAAAAATATTGAAGTGGTCTTGCAAGATTTTTGAAATATAAAAGCCAGAATCAGTTATCAATCTTTAGCAGATAAATTACAACAGTAAAAAATATAATTATGCAAAGAAAATTCCCAAATAAGAGAATTATTTTTTTTATTAAAAAAATATTTGTTGAAGAATTTAATTAATTTTGAATGAAAAAATTTAATTAATTTTGATAAAATAAATTGATTTTCAGTTATTACTTTTTAAACTGTGTGAGAAATATTAACAACAAGTTAACTATACTTTTTTAAATATAAAAAATAAACAAGATTTTTATTTTATTTTTTTTAATTTTATGAATTTAACATGAAAATTGATATTAAATAAATTTTTCAAAGAAAATGAATGCCTTATATTCTTGATATTCTTTATAATTTTTTAGGCTAAAAAATCAATTGTAATAATAATTTAGTAGTTTTGTATATTTGTCAAAAGCTCTTTTTTGAATATCTTAGAACAGATTATATATTATTATTTAATAATCTCAAAATATAATAATTTATCTCTTGCCACAAAATTAGAAAATGAGAATATATTAGTGAAATAATACAAATTTTATAATTTTCAGAAAATAAAATTTACATGCAAGTGAATGTTATCATCATAAATCAAATAAATCTTTGTAAATCTAAATTGTTGTATTAGTAGCAACATTGCAATTCTAATAATAAATCAAGATCTAATAATAATTATCTTTTTACAATTATTAGATCTTAATATATTAGAATTGTTGTATGTTAAAACTAAATTAGCAATAACCACAGTTCTATCATTTTTGGTAGCAGAATCTTTCTGTATTCACTTTTTACAAATTCAATATAAATGAATATAATTAATTTTTCATAGCACTTTTATTTCTGCTGCTTTTAACAACCAGACAAGATATTTGGCTAATTCAACATTTTAAAAACTCCTTTTAGATTATGTTAAATATGAGGGGTGTCCAGAAAATGAAGAATGTTTGGCTATAAAAGAGGAAAAAAAAACAGTAATCATAAGGAAAAGGTTTTATTAAGTAATTATTACAAGACCAATTATTTTTCTGCATAGTCACCATTGCAATTTAAGCACTTGTTGTATCTGGGAATGTCTCAATATCACAAAAGTATCAATACTGATATCATGAGTACTTTTAAAGTATTGATACCTGCCAGTATAAGTATCGAAACTGGAAATCATGTTGGCTGTTATTGTTCAGCCTGTTGTGTCACCTTCCAGGTTGTTTTTACTTCTGAGAAGATATACCTATTCTTCTTTTTGTGCAATGGATACATTCCAAAGAATGCCATGTAAAAAAAATTGCTTAAAAAAGCACAGTACATGCATTCCATAGAAAAATGCTTGATGTAGATTATAATTTGTGTGTTTGGTGTATCCAGACATTGATTATGGAATAGAAAATTGTCTGAGATATCTATTAACCAAATATATTTTAGCTAAACAAAATAATGAGATTCCATAAATTATATTGAATATCATATTTTCTATAGCTATTTACTTGAACATTGCTAATGAGGACTTTACTGATTTGATTATCTAGCTTACTTCCTTTTTATCAAAATTAAATTAACAAAACAGGATGTGGGAATTCAATTAAATAAATTACATAATTGAATTCTCTCACTTTGTTTTACTAATTCAATGAACAGTTTTGGTATACAATTTTTCATAATCTCTAAAAATCATTTCAAAGTGATTTAAGATATTTTATTTACTCAATTTCTTCACTGTTAATTGTAATTTCTAAAGATTCTTTTTTTCCTTTTAGCTTTCAAACTTCACTTATATTGGTATCTATTTTCTAAAGTTTTTGTTAGTTTGGTACAGTTTAATGAAGTTTGAAGAGTGAAAGAAGTCAGTAGTTATCCACAGAAGATTATTCTATAATCCTTCTTCAATAAATTTAAAAAATACCTTATCTACATATTTCTTATCTGTTAAGAGAGGATTCAGATTGACCAGATGATCCATAATAATAATCAAAATTACTTATTGTGACATTGTTACAATGCAGGATGTAATTTTTAATTATATTTTAATTCAAATAAACATTTTTAATTGAAATCACTTGACTTCTGGTCCAGACCAGAAGTTTGTATATAGTAAATTGGGGCCTCTAACCCCTATCTGGTCTTGATTTTTGTCTGTCTAACTCTGTTCTTGAGAATAAGGAAGGACAAACTGACACAACAGAGGGAATATACTGATCTGCAGTTTGAAAATTGAAACTCAATAAATGTGGAAATTATTTATATTTTTCCACTTTTATTTAGACTCATGCTTTGATGTTAAATTTAGGATAAAATTAACTTTTTTCCCAATCTGTTGATGATTTTACAATTTCTATAGAGGTTTCATACAATTTTTAACAAGATGTGTCCACTTTTATATTATTGGGCTGCAATTTGAAAATTGTAGACTTCTAAATCCCTACTGTCATGCATCTGTCCATCTATTTTTCATTAATTTTGAGAAAGGACAGATGAAAATTGAGACCAGATATGGAAAGCTTAGGGATTGATGGACCCAATTAACTATATATAAACTTCTTATTTTGACTAGAAGTCACATGATTTTTTTAAAATTAAAATATTATTAAAAATTGCAACCCTGCATTGTGACAATGTCATGGTAAATAATTGCTCACTTCTTCATAAAAAATTATATATTTCTGGAGATTCGATCATTTTTGCAGTAAATA
Organism: Centruroides sculpturatus; assembly: GCF_000671375.1. Taxonomy (NCBI): domain Eukaryota; kingdom Metazoa; phylum Arthropoda; class Arachnida; order Scorpiones; family Buthidae; genus Centruroides; species Centruroides sculpturatus. The sequence goes on from NW_019384870.1 coordinate 99,106, forward strand.
AAGTCCAATGACAAAACTTGATTAAAATTATATTTTTAGATTATCAAATTATTATACTAAAATCATGTCCCATTTTTGATCCAAAATATCATTGGGGTCATATGAATAAAAATATTGGGGGACTGGCCAATGACAATTAGTAAGAAAAATTTCTCATTGTTATATATTGAGTGGATACACAAAATAAGGTGTAATTGTTGTATACAGTATTCATTTCTACCTTTAACTTTTGTATATGTTGGGAAGGGGAATTTGAATATTGGTGGATGTGTCACCTATGTCCATGGTATCAAAACCCATGCAGAACATTTTTTGTTCAATCCCAACTGACATTTTCAATTCTCTTGTGCTATTTTCAGTGTATGATTATATTTTCATTAATCAGTGTGATTCATTTTTAATTACTATGCATTCATTTTCACTTTCTTTTTGTTTATCCTGTATATAGCAGACTTGGCCAATTTATAGTGGGATGTAATCAACTTTCATGATTTAAAAATACCAATTTTATACAACATTATTATTTGTATTTTTTTTTTTTTTTTTATAAAAGTGTTATTAACTCGTTCCTATAAAACTATGCTGCAAAACATAGTTAAATGTATTTATTGCACAGTAAATGATCTTTCAAATTAATTTTTTTTTGTAAAGATACTATGGTTACATCAGCATTTATTATTCATCATAACAAAACAAATTTTATTTCCATTTACCATGCAAATCATAAGCTTTGCTTCCCTTTGGTATATTTATTTTGCACATAGCTGAAAAGATGTATTTATGCGTGTACTTTCAATAGTTTATTACTATCCTTTTCAGACAATATTATCATATACAGAGAACAGAATGTTACCATTTGAAAAATGGAATACAAATGGTAAAGGACATTTTTCAAAACTGTTCTTTGTGCATAAGCATTAATATACTGTTGAAAGTATTCACATAAATAAATCTTTTCTTTAATGCTGATAGTGTGTTGTTAATTTTCTAACATAATGAAATTGTAAGTCACAACATAGTAATTTATAAAATAACAATATAACTTAGATATTACCAAAGTGCAAGTTCCATTTGTGTTTCTCATTCAATTTCTGTATATGTTCTTTTTACTGTTTTTCAATTGGAACAAAAGACAAGCACTTGTTATCTCATACAGCATAGCAATAACAATCTACAGTAATGGTTAAAATTTTTTGGGATAATATAAAATTTTTATTTCCATATAAAAAGAACAATTGTTTTTCACATTTCAACAAGATGTATTATTCACAATCAACCAAAAATGATGCCACATCAATTAGATGATCATGATCATTGCCCATTTCTAGTATATAGGAACAATGATTACTTTTCTTCAATCAACAGTTTTGCCATATTGTAAATTTTAAATGCTTTAATGATGAAATTTGTTTCATTTGTTCATTTTTATTGTTTTTTTCCTTTTCATTTTTTTTTTACAATTTTTGCAATTAGATTTTGGAAAAATTTTGTATTTCTAATTAATTTTTAAATAGTCTTGAAATTGTCATGTAAACAATTATTTTCTATGAATATTTTAATTTATATTTTATATAATTTATGCATTATAACAATAAAATGGCTATATTAAAAATTTTTGTACGTCATTTAATTAAAAAATATATATATTGTAAGATAATATTTGTATAACAATTTTTACCATTTTCTGTTCTTGTTGTTTTCCATTTTTATTATAAAGTCATTCTCTCTATAATTACTGAAAGATAGACAATAATTACAATGAACTTCTCATTAACTATATATTTATTGATAATCTTATCTACTGAAATTGTTATAATTTCTAAAAGACAGACAGACAGACAAGAACAATTTTGAGAAAAACAAATAAACTAAAGGATGGTAAACTTGTATGTTTTATTCTGAAATGTTTTGAGAAAACTACCTTTTTTACAAATTTGAAACCATGTCTTCCTGTTTTCTTTGTTTCTTCAGTGCAGTCCTCAAGAAATAAACAAAAAAAAAAAAAACTATCTTTGTTATTGTTTCAGTTCATGAAGAAGGAAAGAAAGTGATAAAATAGATCTCATATGGTCACCAGATATATCTATTATCATTTTAAGGGATATAGCTAAGTTCAAATCACTGACACTTCAGAGAATCTTTCTATATGTAGAAAGATTCTATATATATATATATATATTCATTCATTCTCTTTTTTCAATATATGTGTATTAAAAATATTTATTATTTTTTTTGTTATGAAAAATGTAATTGGCTATTTTGACTCAATAATAATTTATTAATGTTTCTATTTAGCTTATTTAATAACATACATAAATCAATTGGCAATATACTTTTACTGCCAAAAATCACTCTTACCAATGCAATTTTATGATAATATTAATCACAAAAAACATTTTATAAATTCATAAATGGATGAGTCTTATAAATTTCAAATATAGATTCTTTAACATGAAGAGTTTAAAATATAACTAAAACTTTCAATGATGATGTGGATTAATTCTAAACTCTCAAAACTGATTTTTAATTTTAAAAAATAGATAAATGTTCAATAAATATTAAACAGTAATTTTGTTTTAATTTTTATATCATACAATAACTGTTAATATTTTTTTTTTTTTAGTTGGGTTTAGCTGGTTATCCAGGATTGTCACCCCTATTAGCTCCCAGTGGTGCAGCTGCAGCTACTACACCTTTTGCACCTCCTGGTCATTTAGCTGCATTTCAACCAAAAGTAAGTTGCATTAAAGTTATTTTTGATAGATATCACATCGATAGAATTAAAAATTGTTGTATTTGCAGTTTTTGTCAATTTTGTTTTTATTTACAAGAGAAACTGCAGTACTACTACTCAGACCTTTAACACAGTATAATTTTAAATTTTCAAACATTTTTGGTTATCTTAAATGACTTTTTCAGGACAGAATGAAATCAATTTCAATTTAAAAAGAAGAATGATACCTGGAATGTCTTCTGGAAGAAGTTGATTATGAATATTACTTTTTAGAACAATGAAAATTTAAATGCACGTATTGAACTTCTATGTAAATTAAAATATGAATATACAAATCAAAACCAAAGAAGGTTGTTTAAGACAACCAAAAACATTTGAAAATTAAAATTGTACTGCGTGTTAAATATCTGAGTAGTAGTAGTACTGTGGTTTATTACAAGTGTAGTTTTCAGAGAAGAGAAACTGCAAATATACTGTAATGTGTTTGAATTATTGAAAAAGGTTAAAGATATTTTTTTACAAATATAGATAGTCATTCATTTGATCTTTTCAGAAGTTTGCATAGAAAAAATTTAATATCTATTAATGATGATAATTGAATAAGTAACAGACTGCATTGTAACATATTGTAATATTAAAGTTATGACAGAATACTAGAGTATCTTTTCAAAACTAGATATTTAAAAAAAAGGTTCAAAAATAATTTTTTGGCTGAAGCTTATATTCCAAGATAGGTTCTTTTCAAAGTTATTTTTAGTTGAAGGCTGGAAAACAATAAATAATAAGAATTATTAGTAGGTATATAAGTTACTGTATTTTCTCAATTCTGATGTGCTATCAAATCTAATCTGCACCTATTTTGGAGATAACAAAACAAGAAGAAACATTAGTTTGAGGATATAATGTGCTCCCTATTTCAAAAATGCAGTCACAAAAATGAATGCTTTTAAACAGTAATAAATGCAATTTTTAAGAAGTGTTTTATTTTGACATTTACAGTCTTAATGATATCCACATTTTCAAATTTATTTATGACAATTTGACTCATTATCGGGATCTGCAGACCAATGTGAAATCACAGTCAAAATTTTCATAGCAAGATTTCATATCAGTATGCAGAAGCATGAAATTTACCAGACACTTGTGTGGTACAGATATTTCAATGTGATAATATCACACTGAAATATCTTTGTAAATGTTCTTTAGCAAAGTGGATAACTCTTCTTAAACACAGGTTCATAGATGATTTGTCTGCTGGACATCATTTACTCAGCCTGCTGTGTTCAAAATTGTTTCTAACCTGCCAAATTATTCCAAAACCGAAATTATAATCAAAGTATTGGGAAGGATGTGTATGATATCTCTACTGATACCATAATACATCAAGTTGTCAAGCAGAATGAAGAGCAAATGACACAAATGAGACTATGGTCCCAATTTTTAAGACCAGAAGAGTCCAAAAAAGGCATGCATTAGAATTGAGAAAACATGAAAGGTAATTGAGAAAATTTTTTTAAAAAACACAATCTTTATGTCTGTACTTATATCACCGAGTGTTTCCTTCTTTCAACTTATGAGAAGAAAGAGTAAACCATCTTTAAAAACCTTTCAGTAAAAAATTACAACTGAAGTTGATTTCATTAGATTTGTAAAATTTCTATAAATGATTTGAAGTTTTGTGCATTATGTATACTATTGTGCTTAAATATAATTTTCTGTACAGAGTCTAAATTATAAAATTAAACAATATTTGAAAAGAAAATAATAAATATATTTTAAGTCTTTTTTAATATTTTGATAATACTTTGTATTTTGGTATATATACACACTTATCAAAAGATACAGTGAAAAGATATATTCAAAACATTTTATCTATAGTGTAATTAACCAACCTGATTATTATAATACTTGCTATAAAAACTTATTAATTTAATACATATTTCAAATTAAAAACTGTAATTAATTCAAAGAAGAAACTGCAGTTTAATTTTCTAGAAGTCTTAAATTTTTATCATCATAATATGATGATAAAAATTTAAGACTTCTAGAAAATTAAACTGCAAATATAAAATTTTAAAATAATGATTAATAAATGTATCTGGAATTTAGAACAGCAATTAATAATTTATCCTTTTAGCCATTTTTATATTTTAATCGTCCAGCAATTAACAGGTGTATTTGAAATGAATGTAAAGTTACTAATTTGTATTGAAATACTCAAATTTAAAAATTTTATAATTTATATCATCAATTTCGTGCTGTTGTATCTTACTTCCATCATGATTATATACTGTATAATTAGTGAAGATGAATTGGAACTTTTACAGTAAAAGCATACCTGTCACTTAAATGTCTGTACATTCTTAAACTGCTGAAAACAGACTCGAATTTGGCTACACAGTTCTGAGTTTTTAGCAATCATATTCATAACCTATATTAACATAAGAAAACAGAATATATTTTGGTTTTTCTGGAAACATCTTATTCTATCAGTTTAATTAAATAGACTGAGCATGAACAATTAGATTATTTAATTTCATTTTCTTTTAGTATTGTATTTTTTTCCAATATAACAGTTTTTGAAATTTCCTATAGCTCATAAATTTTTCTTTAAGTTTCAAACCATACAATGATTAAAAAAATGGTTTTTAATATTCACAAATATTATAAACAAAATAAAATATGCACTTAAGTTTTTAAACAATCAAAAATGTTTACAGTTTCCTATAGAATTAACCAATCAAATATACATTTCATTAATTAGCTCCAAAGATGAACTCTACAAATCCAAAAATATTTAGAAGTAAAAATTGTAATTTTGAAGAGATAGTTTGTATAACAAAAATAGAGACTAAAGTTTATATTTAAAAAAAAATTCTGTACTGAAAGATATTTGTTCTAAGTCTTTTACAAGATTTGTTAATCATAATTCAGTTTAGAATATCAATAATAAAATTATTTAATGTCAAAATATAGTATATATATAAAAAATGAAAATATCAAATATTTAATTACAAGGTTAATCATTCTCTATGTATTGTTTGCATATTTAATTTTTAATAAATCATGATGTTTTTCCTCTTAATTTAATGTTTATATGAAATTAAAATTTTTATTTGTAGATGAATTCTCTTGTGAAAAGCAAGACTATGGTAAGCTTTATTTTATTTGCATTTTCAATTAGGTATATATTAATAGTCCTGTTCAATTCTAAAATTGTGAAAATGATTTAGTGTAAATGAATGTCAAATTCCTTTTCTCTCTAAATTTAAAGTGAGTACAATACTTCATTTAAGTAGAATTGTAGTCAAACAGTCAATTAATTTAGTACTTTTAAATTGTATGGATCATTTTGAGAATTGTGTAAGAAATCTTCAAAAAAGTCTGAGGTTATCAGGTTAAAAAAGCAAATTTGTAAATTAATTGGTGTAAATAATAATTTAAAAATTAGATTGCTTATGTTTTGATAACATTCAGTTAATTGTTACTATAGTTAGGACATTCTGTCAGATAGTTTTAAGTGATTTTAATTTGACATATTTTTGTAATATTCTTCCAAAAAGGGTGTTATTAAAACAAAGTATATTTTATTTTTTTTATTAGTGTTTATAATGAAAAAAAAATCTTAAACTTCAATTTTTTTTTTAAATATTTCTCCTGTTATTGAGATATCTAAATAATAATTTGAATTAAGTCAATAATAATAATAATTTTTTATTTCCAACATATATTAAGTTCACTTTATTTTTAACTAAAATAACGAAACATATGGAGTAAGTCATTCAAGCCATATTAATAAAACTGGTATGATATAAATCTGATTGCAAAAAATTGCTTCAGAATGGTGATAGTAGTTTATTCCCTATTATGATATGTGGTATAATAATTTAATACAACAAATTTCCAATTTGTTGTTTTAAATTATTATACCACATATCATATCATATATATCATCAATTGTACTGGGTACCAACAAATTAGAGATAAATTTACACATGTTGTATTATGCAATATGCTTCTTGTCTAGTCTTATGTTCAAATATACGAGCGCTAAGATGGCTTTTTCTTTTTCGCCAGACTTGTTACACCATCAATGAAACAGAGGACAAGCTTTAGAAAGACTTTTTATTTATTTGAGTATGCATTTCAGATAATTATATCCCTTTTCAACTCGTGTTACAACTATACAGGAAAAATCAGCATAATGTATACAAGATTATACAAGACGTTTCATTGATGGTGTAATAAGTCTAGTGGAAAAGAAAAAGCCATCTTAGCGCTTGTATATTTCAATACGTTGTATTATTGAAATGGTTTAACTTGGTGTGAGATTATTTTTTCTTCTGCTAACTATGGAGATGCTAGAATTCGTAATTTTGTTATTCTGTTGAACTTTCTACCTTGATAAAGATGTTAGATAGTTGCAGTGCAGTTATTGAACTTTTTAAAGGTGAAATATGCCAATTTGGCATTGTTTGAATACTTTGTTTTCTCACCAGACAGTTTCAAAGTTGGTAAAGCGGTTTCAGAAGCTTGGCCATAATGGGAACCTCCCAGGAAGAGAACGAAAGTGAACTGTCACAAAACCTGCGAGTTCTAATAGAAAAACCACAGGTTTTGTGACAATATATGAAAAATAATTCTGCAAAATCAAGTTCCTATGAGAAAAATGGCAAAAGAAATGCAGTTTCTCAATTAATTTCCATATGTAATAGCTAAGAAGGATCTTCAACTGACTCCATACTAACTACAAAAAGGGCAATATCTTACAGATGAGAATGCACATGTACGGCTGGAAAGATAACAGCAACTGAAGTAATGCACCATTGCTGGTCAAATTGGAAAATATCCTTTCTGCTGATGAGAAAATTTTCACAATTGAGCTAGTCCACAATCACCAAAATGGTGGAAAATGGTCTAATGCAGTGATTCTCAACCTTTTTTTCATCACAGCACACTTTTAATAATTTAAAAATTAAAAATTTGGTGGCACACACGGTTACTTTGGTAAGTACTGCAGGACAACCGGTGACATCATAACTGTGATTTTTAAATGCAATTGGTTATTTAGGTCACATTTTCTAAATACCTTGGTAACTACTGGCAGTTATCAGTAACACTGGTTACATTTTCCAAACGCGCTCTAGGAAGGTAGAATCAATTAAACTACTTGTCTGATGTCGCTTATGTATGGATATTCGCAGTGGTTGAGAATCACTGGTCTAATGAATGTCCATCTGATGTAATCATAAGGTGACCAACCGTCCTCTTTTAGTGAGGACAGTCCTCCTTTTGTAAGTTCTGTCGTCCCTCAAAAAGTGTCCTCCTACATGACCTCCTTTTTGATATTTGAAGACTAACCTGTAAATCTCTGTATTCAATCAATGCCGAACTGATTTGTTGCGTGTGATGTGATATGACGTGTTTATACTTAACATGACGATTCATCAAGGCTCTGTACAGTGCAACAAGATGCAATTATGAGACGGATGCTCTTCGCACAGGAGACCTTGAGAGAGAGAGAGAGCGCAAATGGCTTTGTTTACTTCTTATTGAAACATGACATGGCACCTATGCATGCAGTAGAGATTATTATTGTTGCAATGAATAAAATGTTTTTTATTTACGATATTTTTTCCTTCAATTTATCAGTGTCCTCCTTTTCATTGTAAAAAAGTTGGTCACCTTAGTAATCATGTATCATTAGAATGCATTAAATATCGTGAATATGGAGAAGGATTTGCTCATCAGGCAAACTCCTCTTGTTTTTTGTATTTGAAAGGCTCAAAATCAATCAAGGTGTATATTGGAGGGATATTTTGAAAGCTATTGTCCTACCTTAGGCTCTGGAACATTTTACAGACCAGATATGGAGATTCCAGTAGGTTTTGGCACCTGCTCATGGCAGGATTGACACAGGAATGATGCAGAGAAAATTTTCCTGATTTCATTATTGTCTAAGAATGGCTGCCATTTTTGCCCACTCTAAACCATATGGACTAACTACAGTGTCTGTAATCTATTGGATCACTTTTGAAGGCCTTACAGAGACTGCTTCAGCGACTGCAAATTCCTGTGGGATTTTGCAGTCGCTGAAGCAGTCTCTTATAGCAGAATGGGACATATTTTGGTAGAATTATTTTTTTCTAATTATAGTAATTTTAATTATAAGTATTTATGAGTGATTTTAAAATAATTATTATAATTCCATCCTGTAGACCTGGAGACTATATGTAATCAATATGCAAATAGCAAGATTTACCAATGATGATTCATATTATGAGTACACGCAGTAGTTAAAATATAATTTGTAACCACTATGTACACTTGTAAATATATATAAAAATCTGTAGATTGAGTTTTGTACAGTATAAAATGTCATGGTTTTACATAAATATGAAATTTACAGAATTTCACATAAAAAAGTAACTGATGAGGGATTTCAAATCCAAAATTCATTAAGTTCCAATAGATTTATATAGTAGAAAATATTTGAAATCCTAATCAAAGATAGTAAACAAAATATAAGCTTATGGAAATATAAGTTATATATAATATATATAAAACTAGTGTACATTATCTTATGAATAATTCAATATCACATCAGTATTGATGTCGTCAAACAATAGGAAGTTTTTAAGTTTGATACCATCAACATTATAAAAATCTAACCTTAATGCAGAAGCCTAATTTAATGTATATCAGATATAATAATATGTGTATTTGATAGTTTTACATACATTTATGCAAAAGTATAAATGTATGTAAATAGCAATAATTACAATTAAATAGCAATAATTACAATTAAATGATGACAACACCATATTTTGTATATCTTATGATGATAAAAAAAAATAATGACCTCTCTGAACCATTACCATTATCATGCTTAATCTAATAAATTTAAAGTTAATTAAGCTGATATAAACTGAAGATTTGTTTTAGTTTATATCAGCAACAGAGCAACAGAGAACAATAAAATATAAAACATCTTTTAAATATTATTAATATTAATTATAATGTATTTAATATTAACAAAACAAAGCGTGTTATTTTTTTAATATTAATTAAATGTAGCAATAAGTGTTGTTATACAGTTTGAAATATGTGTGATTTACAAAATAATATTTTTAAGAACATGCACTTTTCAAAAATGTTAAAAATCAATGTGTACCTAATAACATCAGTTTGTAGGAGACCTAGGTGTTGCATATGACATAAGCCCCAAATGTTTTTAATTTTGGCAGTGGTCCCCATAATAAAATAAATAAATCTAAACAAATAAATAAAGAAAACAAAAATAATTTTTATATATAAAATTGATAATCGTTACTCTGAAGCAAAATACTCAATCTAATTTATTTAACTTTTTGTTTCCAAGTACCAACTAATTATTCTAACTTACATCAGTTGTTTCTTTGTTACTAAAAACAAATCTTCAGTTTATATCAGCTTAATTAACTTTAAATTTATTAGATTAAGCATGATAATGGTAATGGTTCAGAGAGGTCATTATTTTTTTTAATCATCATAAGATATACAAAATATGGTGTTGTCATCATTCTCATTCATGAGTGTTCACATTAATAAAAATGCTAACACTCAGGAATGCTCTTGACAGCCTTTCTAAAATTATTACAATATGTACCTCAGTGATAATCATCTCGTTGAACTTAGCATTAGAATTTCATAAAATATAGGAACTGTTCTACTTTCAGCACTGAGGTGAAATCAACGTTACACTATCTGGAACCTGTGACCGGTGCTCTACGCGTATATATTGTATATCGCTTGACAAACATTTTCGAGCGATCTGTTCGCTCTTCTTCAGGTCGACTGAAAATTCCCCAGACAGAGTGTTGGGATCGGGTGTCGGTTCCGACTGGGTTGGTCGTTTCTGGCATGCGTGGTTGTGTGGTGGGGAGGAAACTGTGGGTTGGTGTCTAACAGCAATTGCCAGGCCAGAGACAGGGTTAGCTCTTCCTTCCGGTTAACGCAGGTGGTTAGCCGGCTGACACTCAGGAATGCCGTTGTAGATAGGCTGACGTTGTAGATAGCCACGGCCTCCAGCCACCTGAGATGCTGTTGGTGGGGCATGTTGATGATGATAGTAGCCTTCTCGAGTTGCACTTCAATTTCGGGATCCGACGCATATGTGGCCAGGGCTGTAGTTAGCCTCCCATGTTGGATATCCACTTGGTGTTCACGCAGGCAGGTGTACAAGGAGCGAATGGACTGGCTGTTTAAAATATTCAAATTTCTGCAAAGTTTTATAATACTTAACAATTATAAAAGTCAATGTTTTTTTAACTCTGCTTCATCTTATCTCATTTTGATTGACAGAAATTTTAATTATCTATCTAATTTTTTAAAATTTTTTTGTTAGCCAATTTATCTTACATAGTAATTAGAATTTGAAAATTTTAACTATTTTTAACTTATGATCAATAATTACCTCATTTCAATTAGTAGAAATTTACTTTGGAAAGATTATTTCAAAAGTAAAGGAAAAAAAAAAGAAAATTATGAAAGCTGATTAAATACAAAATTTCACTGAATGAAGACTAAACATAAATTAGGTAATGGCAAATCAATTAAATAATTAATAAAGTTTTATCAAATCTAAATAATAATATAGATAAAAATTAAAAGTAATTAATTTAGTATGGAACTGGAATACAAATTTCACTTGTATACTTCAAACTATCTTCTTTCCATTTCATATAATACTTATTTATTAATAATTTTAAATTATTGTAAATAATATATTTTGTCCAAATATATTACCAAATTAATAAATTATTGAATTTTTCTTAGAATATGAATGGCTCAGAATGATATGTTCTTTGATTCTGTTTAACATTGCTAATTATCTTAATATCTTTTAATTGAAAATTAGTTTTCATTCTGTATACTTATAAAAATTATAACTTTTCAACTATGTTTGAAATTAACATTATCTAACTGGATATATGAAAATACCTTTTCCTATATTAAAGCTTTGCTGAAACAAGGCTTTAATGGAGGAAAACAAATATAGGTGCTCCCCTACTCACAAGTAGGTTAGGTTCCTGAGGTTTTGTCATAAATTGAAAACTAACCCAGAAAGTACATTTGTACCCGGAATAACCACTTATTGTTAGTTTTTGATCCTTTGACATACTTAATAGACCATTGCACTCATCTACCCACTTGCTAGTTCTCAGTGGTGGGTGTTTAAATACATTTCCCCCACCTAATGTACTTAGTTTTATAATGTTCAGTTTAGTTTCCACAGTAATAAAGTGACACTTCTTGCATTTATCTCCACTGCTAAATTTGCTATTATACTTTGGATGCAATTTTGGAGCACTGATCGTAAAAGTTTATAAAAATTGCAAACAATAGTGAAAAATGCCATTACTCCGACTACCTTATGAGCGGTAACAGAATCTCAGAATTTATGCCAAAACAAAAAAATGATGACACGCAATAGAAATAAGCATGCATTATTTATTACTGGCCAAAAACTAACTCCAAGATCATCCCATGAAGATATAGAGTTAATAAATTTTTTATGAAGTATTTATCATGAAGTGAGGCAATTATGAAAATCATGTAGTTGGGTTAGCCCTACATAAATTAGGAAAATCAGCTACCAAAATTTTCAACATTAATAAGTTAAATTAATTAAATTTAACCACAGTTGTTGTTTGTCACTAGAGAGGTTTCGAGATGTTTGTGTATATATTTTCAATATTCTTGAAAAGCTGAAAATCAGCTTAATGTTTACTGTACCAGCAAAAGGGTCCTTCAGACTAGGACTTTCTCTGATCACACAAAAAGGGTTGGCCAAGTACCATGAGAACTGTTTGCTTGGTGAAAGCAGTGGCAGCTTGTACATACAAGTCCAGAACTTGAAGATGAAAACAAGTGCTAGCAGTAATAGCTAGAAAATGTCACTGAGCCAGTTGGTGATGAGCCTTACCACAACACTGAGTGCTGCATCATAGTTTGAGGTTGACATATTCCATACTGGTAGATGGAAAATGGATGTAAAGTGCTTACCTATGTTCAACTGTTGTACATAGGTTGCTTGGTAAGTTTTGTCCTCTAGGCTTACTTTTTAGTCTTTTAAAATATTCTCTACCATCTCAATGCATCTTGCCATATGCTGAAACCAGGCCTTCCACTTTTATTCTTGGAGAACAGTACTCTCTTGATTCCATAATGCCAGTAGCTTTTCATCAGTGGAAATAAGCCAGTCATAGGGGCAGGATCTGGACCGTACTGAGGGTAATCCAAAACTGTTTTGACCAAAAAGTCCTTCATGATTTGACCAAAAAGATGACCATATTCTATGACTTGTGCACTGGAGCATTATACCTCCCATGTACTTTTGCCCTTCATCAGTAAGTAGGGCACCAAAGCAAACAAACCTTCCTTAATCCCAGGTATTTGTGCAAGAACAGAATGTCATGAACAGATGTTGTACTAATGTGAAATAATTCCTGAATCTGTTATTAGGTAATCTGCCCGTCTTCACTGAAAAGTTTCTCTACAGAAGTTGTTTTCTCATGTGTCTGCTGCTGGATGACCTGAGTATGAATTTTCTTCTATATTAAAATTATCACTTTTGTTCAAGGAAGGACAATATTTTCTCCCAAAATAGGAGACATTTCTGCAAAATACTCATCTTTACTGACATTGTGTAGAAAATTGTAATGGATAATCTTGTGATACAGTCGACCCCCCCTATAAGATAGAGATACGTTCCATTCTCTAGGAATCCGCTTTCTTACGAATCCTTCCAATCACAACCCGACACGTATCAAGTTTACGGACTACGGCTGTTTGAAAGATTTTCTTCCATAAAATTAATCGATTCTAGACTAATCCGACTCAACATTTCCAAAATACGTATATATTTTTTGGGAATAATCCGTATAAACTACGCTATAAACAAAAAATTGTAGGATTACTTACCGAGTGTCACCATTCGACATTGCCATTGCTCAACATTGTTTTCGTCGCGGAACAGCTCAGCAAAGAGCGGCCGATTTCTAACAACTTATTTTTCTGTGAAAACTTCGTAGAACTTCGGAGACATCATTAATATAAATAATTTTAATCGCCGTTGAATAAGAAATGTTTCTTTCACAAGAAATGTATAAAATTACAGTACTGTATTAGACTTACGGTACCTAATTTACATACTGACAGACGATAGTTAGCGTAAAAATCTCCGTAGCGTGGCGCCACGCTAGACGGCGGAAATTATATATTTAATTATAACAAAGTTACAATAAGTTAATATATAATTATATATACAGTACCTAATTTATATATAATTAATATATAATTATATGTACAGTACCTAATTTATATATAATTTATATAATACTGTCCAGACGATAGAAATCTCTCCGTAGCGTGGCGCTACGGACGGCGGGAAAGTAGTTCGGCTGCCCGATGACGTTTGAGGTAATTATAGGGAATTTTTACTGTTTTTTACGGATACCGGTCACAATTTTTTCGTAGTTTTATAGGAATCGTAACTATAGGGACCGTAATTATAGGGGGGTCGACTGTATTTGATTTTCATTCACATTGCCATTTTCTATATTTTCTTACTGTTTGCTCAGAAAGTATCAGAAGCAGGAATTTGACTTGGACATTACTCCTCTTATTTTTCATATTCTTTTGATTGATTTTGCTACAACTAATAGAAAATATTCAGGACAAAACTTTTCCAAACAATCTATGTATGTATCTTTTTCATAAGACTTGCTTTTATAATTGATTTGTAAAATCCTACAAGTTTTTGTGTTTACCCTGTGTTAGGTGTCAAGTAATATAGTTCTTGCCATATTTGTCTGCATTCATCTACTGTTCTCTCTATCCATGTACAGATGATGTCCAATCTTAGAATGTATATTTGACAAAAATCACCAGAAAATAATCAGTGATGGCTTGTGAGCTGAATATTTTAAGCATGTCAATGTTGTGTGCAGCAGCATGACCTAGAGTTTAGAGCTTATCAGCAACATACAGATCACTTTTTCACCCCACAACTGAAGCAGCAGCAGGTAGTAAAAGCAAAACATTTGATACAGTGCTGTGCAAGAAATTGTCATAAAAAGATTCTTTTCACTTTGAAGGAAAGCTGTCAACTTCTAAAATGACAGGGTATAGGCATCAAGTTCATAAAAAGCTCAGGAGAAAGTACCAAGGATCATGATGGCTTCTGCTTCTGTTATGGTTTAGTAAGAAGTCTCCTATGAGGATACCACTGTGAGAAGAGAGTAAAAACATTGTCAAAGTTTATCAGAAAACAGTTTTTGAACCAGTGGTCAAGAATTTAAGTGAAAGCCTATTCAAACACCAACAATGGAGCTTCCAACAGGATTTTGTACCTGTCCACAAGACCAAGTCAACCCAGGAGTGGCTACAGATGAACCAGAGCATTTCTCTAGATAATTGGCTTCCAAAAGACC
Organism: Centruroides sculpturatus; assembly: GCF_000671375.1. Taxonomy (NCBI): domain Eukaryota; kingdom Metazoa; phylum Arthropoda; class Arachnida; order Scorpiones; family Buthidae; genus Centruroides; species Centruroides sculpturatus. Next base: position 114,316 of record NW_019384870.1, read on the forward strand.
AATCTAAACCTGTTGAACTATGGTTGGTGCTGGAGGATAAGGTCTACAGAAAGGGACCCCAGTATTGAGAGTATGAAATGCTCTTTGGTGCATGTAGTAACAGCTATTCCTGTGGAGACCCTGCATAATGCCATTGATGAGTGGCTACTTAGACTGAAGAATTATGCAAAGACCAAAGGAAACCATTTTGAAAAGTAATTGGTGCTATGTATTCATAATATCTGTAAAATTCTTTTACTTTCTTGAATAAAACAGTATTTATTCAGTAATTTTAAAACAGTATTTATGATGACATTAGGTAGTGCAGAGTGCCCTAGATAGTGAGCATCCTTATCTTTGGATTGATTCAGGACCTATAGTGCATATAAAAGAAAAGAAGAAAATTTATACAGTCAAGACCGTGTGAATTTATGCTAGTGGCATAAATGTTGCTAACAGTAAAGACCCAACAGTCTCTCTCTGCCATGCAGTTAAATTCAAAATGATATTTTCTGTGTTAATTTCCTCTTGTCTTCCATTTCCAAAGAAAATCGGCAGCAGCTTTTGTGATTTATACAATGTGATTTAATATTAGACATTAATCATGTCTAGTATTAAATTGTTGGAATGCAAAGTTTCTAATCCTAGATTTCGAATAGTCTTTAATTCTGTGATTTGTCTAATCGTCTGTTGGTCTAACAGTTTTTCCACGAAACAACTTCAGACTTGAAAACAAGACTGTAAATTACTGACCAATATATAAAGTAACAGAATAACAGTTTAGTTTACAAATCACATACAGTTCTCAAACAAACACAGTCTGTAAATGCTTTATGCAAAAACTAAACAAAAATTCCTGCAGGAAGTGTCTTCATAGTAATTCTCAAAAGTTTTTCCAAATTGGATTCTCATGAACTGCCTCCATACTTAAATCCTCTTTTCAATCCTACATTTGAATTTTGCTGCAAGACTACACTGTAGAAAACAAAACCTAGCATTTTGCACAGTATATTCCAAAAAATGTAATGTATTGCAAATTCAAATTGTGTCTTTTGTTGAATTCAAACACATGGAAATGAATCACTATTATCCTCTTAAAACATTTTCTACAAAGGTTTGTGTATAGACTACTTTTTCCAAGTCATGACTATCTAATAATTTCTGTTTTATTTTTTAATATGCTATATAATATATTTTTGTATGAGTTATTTAATGATTTGTTTAATATTTTGTATACTGTGTTGTTGTTCTTACAACTACAAGTGTAAAAATCGATTCATTTTGTCGTCTTGCCTGTGTGTTCAATTCACTGTACTTTTTAGTAACATCTTTAAAGATTATTTCAAAAGCTCTAAGATGCTTTTGTATTTACTTTCCTCTGTTAAAGTTCATTTTATTTGTAAGTAATTTAGTGATACTTTGAAAAATAATATATTAAATCAGCAAAAATTTTTTAATTTAACATTTTTGACTTCCAACTTCTTCTCATTATCATTAAATTAAAATTGAATGCAAAACATACATATATACAGTAGAGTATTGATTATCCAAATCAATTGGGGACTGGGGTTGTTTGAAAAATCGATTTTTCAGATAACCAATTATGTACAAAAAAAATATATTAACCTATCCCATGTTGAAATTTGTTCAAATCCAGGCACGTCCTTAAGTACCCTCTCATGGTCATGCCAGTGCTGCCAGCTAAAACACACACACCAACAAAAATAATATTGGAGTAGCTCAAGACATAGCAAAAGATTGCAGCATCACAGCACTAGCAGAAATTGAAATTTGCCGACTGGAAAGCTTTCAGTTAATTGACATTTTGGTTGATCAACATTCAGATAATTGATGCTCTACTGTATATGTAAAAATTAATTTTTTAAATTGGGGTTCAATTTATAAAATGGGTATAAAATGAAAACCTTTCCATAGAATGATAAATTAGTGAAACATTGCATTTATCAATCACTGTGCATTTTATCATAACTCCAGAAGTCTGCTACAAATATTTCCAATAAAAACTTGGCTTTAGTGAACTTATTTAACATAGAGGACAGTATATGATATGATGTGCCAGGGGTGTAACAGATCCATAGTATTGGCAGCTTGTTTACATCATCAGTGAAAACAAATAAAAGCAGAATATTGTAAAACATCTTTGCACATAACAGATCACAAGAAAAGGCATACTATAGTATTCTGATATCAAATAAGTTAGAGTATGTAACAATATTATCATGGTGCTATGCTGTGCAAATTACCAGCATTTTATTGGAAGTGTTGATTGTTTTTAATATGTCTAGTGTACAATACAGTTTTTACAAGACAACTTACTGAAAATTTTTAGCAGTCAGTTAGGTCCTTTGTAATATGTTGTCCTCATCCCTTTTTGTATTAGTTGTGTAATATATAATGAAAGCTGTCATTGATAAGGTATTACAGTTAATATTTTTATAAAAGTGATATAGTCTCAAATGTGTCTGGATGAAAATGATGGTAAATAGGTAAGTTATGGCAAAAGCCATAGATTACTATATATTGTATCCACATTTCAGTTCTAGCCTACTGTATGTTTGGGATCAATTTTTATAGCAGATACTGGACTATTCTCAAGAGTTTAGTTCAAAATTATGGATCAACTTATGTCCAGATATGTACAATACATTACTTTACGCAACAAATTAGAACAGCATCATATATACTATATGCATAAATTATACCCATAGCAATATAAAAGAAACAATTAATGAAAATTTAAGGAATTGTGATATAAATGCTTTTCCAAAATTAAAAAAACACTAAAGTATAATATATTATATATTGAGACAAAACATTTGTGAAGAAATTCATAATATTTATAGAGAAAGTAATAAACTTGAAAAATATGTATATGTGTGAACCTTTAGTCAAACTTTTATTTTTTATGTACTGTCAGATAGTTAAGCAAAAACTAAAGGTAATTATAATAATTATTATTATGTCGTGAATGTCATGCTCAGTTGATACTGTTATCAAGTGCTATGTCAGACTGAAGTCAAAGCATAGTTAATAAGTGTAACATTAAACTGTGTTATTAGTGTGTGTCAACATCTAAAAACTTCCCAACAATGTGACATGTGTTCAATTTATTATTATTATTATTATTATTATATCATAACCAAAAATGAAGTGTGAAGATAGAAAGTCTGTTAATTTTGTGCTAAAAGATATATAATTAGCTAGATATTTTAAAATGTGTGTCTTGGGGTTATTCGGTATCTTAACTATATGATTGATAGATTAGCAGTAAAATAATTATTTCCCCCCTCGTATTAATGCATAAAAATCATAGACTGTGTGGAATGACTACCCTAAATGATATGTATTGTACAAAATGAAAGTGATTTATTGAAAATGAATTACATTTTCTTTCCATTGTCTGAGATATAAATATGTAACTATGAAGGAATGAAGGAAAATTCCTACAAGAAATTAAAACATAGTTTTATCACTACTTAAAATTAATTTTGTTATTACTGTTAAGTAAATATACTTAATCAATATTTATAATTTTATTTTCAGAAATCAGGAAAATGGTGTGCAATGCATGTTAGAATAGCCTGGGAAATCTACCATCATCAACAAAAACAACAAGCGGAGGCTCACAAGGCTTCTGGAGCACCAAATGCAGCGGCTGCAGCAGCTGCTGCTGCAGCTGCCAAAGCTACTACCGATCTTCTTCGACCTCCCAATCACCTTTTTTCATCATTACCAAGACCTCATGACTTATCAACATTTTCACCATCATTACTCGGTGCTACAGGTGATTTATTTAAATTTAATTATTTATTCGGGCCATTCAAATTGTATGCATTACAGGATGGATTATTTAAATTATAGCATTATAGAAATATTTGATAAGCACAGTTTGATGATATTCAGACAAGTTTTGTCAATTTTCATTAATTAAATTCAATGTAATTTTGATACTAATCATATCTTGTACATAATCAATAATAAAAATACAATTGTGACAAACAAGCTTAACCACCATTTTACATTTTATTTGGATGAATTTTCAGAATGTAATTAAAAGCTTAATTTGTTTCAAATGAAATTTTTTTTACATTTATCATATAAAATATTTGATTTTTATATAACAACAAATATTTAAAAATAATTTTAGCTACCAATTTTTTTGAAATTATTTATTGTCATCTGTTTTAATTAGAAAACAATTATTTTCAAATACAGTAGAGCGTCGTTTATCCAAATCAATTGGGGACTGGGGTTGTTCAGAAAATCGATATTTCGGATAACCGATTATGTACCAAAACATATATTAACCTATCCCATGTTGAAATTTTTCTCCGTTGCGTGTCACTTCGCATTGAATTTTTGTCGATGTTAAGCCTAACAAAGACTATTGTATCGTTAAAAATTATTTTTTTGTTTTGTATAAACAAAATAAATATATTGAAAAATATAAAAACAATAAAAAATTATACTTCAGAAGTTAATTTAGTATCAAAAACGTAAAATNTAATTATCAACATGTTAGTTAGCTTGTTTTTGAATACTTAGTACTAGTTAGTTACTAACTATTCCAACAAGGCAAATTGGCACACAGTGTTACCATGATTCACATTTGAAATTTTGGTGTAAAGTGTAAGTAAAAACTTTATTAATATATTCACATTGTTTTTACTAATTACATTTATTGCTTGTCCTTAAGAACTTGATTTGCAGAAATTCACTTGATTGTTGATAATTCTCAATTCTGAAGGTATTTATTTGGTTCTGCCCCTGCTTAATTCCAAAGACCTTGTGTCCAAATATCCCTTTGTCATATAACCTTTGTTTCTTTAACATGGTTTGAAATTGTTCTTGGAATAGAAATAGTAAATTGTCTCCATACTGCAGAGTATGGAGACAACTTACTTATTTCTTTACAAGTGGAATCTTAATTTTCTGCATTATCCAGGTTAACTTATGTTCTTTGTACACAAACTCTTTTATGTTTCTGCATTTGTCAGGTTTCTGACTTATAGTAAGATTTAACATAGAAAATCACTTCATTTTGAAGAATTTTTTTCTGTTTTACTGTATTTAAATTTGTTTCCTTCTTAAAGTCAATGCATAATTTGTAAATTGTTCTGTTTCGTTGCAATATTTACACTGAAAAGTCATTTTTATCATAAACATCATTTGATGTAGATTCAAATTTACATTTTTTTTCTTTTCTTTTATTAAAAATTCAGTATTTGATATAACATTGGATGTTTATTTCTCTGATCAATTCATTTAAAAAACAGAAATGTAATTGAAATTTAATACTTTTTAGAAATAAAAATTCTAAAATTTTCTGAAATTTATTAAAAATATATTTGTGTATATTTTCCAGTGAGTTTTGTAATTATTAAAATTTATACAAAATAAATAAGAGAGAGACTGTGGTATAGAGACTTCATAATTAGCATAAGATTTGCTGACATCAAAAATACAGAAAGTTTGGATCACTGATAATAACAATTTTTATAAAGAATAAAACAATTTAACTTTTATATATCAATCTTCTCTGTGTTGAAACTGTGTCTTTTTTTATGTTATATTTTGAGACGACACCATTAAGTGTTGATGTTGACACTAGACACTGAACTTTTCTACATCCACTTTATTTTCTTATGTACTTTACAGTCTTTAAATTAATTGTTCCAAGTGCTGAGCTATTTTAAATACTTTCAAATGTGTGCAATGATTCAATTTTCATTCAATTCGAAGAATGACAGAGACACTTATACTATATAATAAGTAAAACTGATCTGTTAAATGTATACAAGGTAGAATCTAAATTGAATTGAACTTTTGGTGCTGGTTTTAATATACAACATACAGAAAATCTTGCATCATGCTATTTTCAAAGTAATTTCTTCTTAAATCTATACACTTCTGCCAGAAACAATAACAACTTATCAAAGCAGTTCCGGAAGCCATTTTTTTGTGATATGTAAGGATTTTTGTTGCTGTATCTTTCATCTCTGCTGGTGATTGGAACCTATAACCCTTCAATTTCTCTTTCGTCGTACAAAATACAAAAAATACTACAGAGACATATTAGGAGAATGAGATGGGAAGCATTGTTATGCTCTTCTTGATCAGATAGGTGTTTACTATGAAAATATCCCCTATATATTCATCATTCCTGGCTATTGAATATTTGATCAAGAAGGATATAAGAATAACTTCCCAATCATCTTACTTCCATGATCTCACCACTGTAGTGCTTTATCTGTTCCCTAAAATGAATGAGAAGTTGAAGGGTTACAGGTTTTAATCATCATCAGATGTAGAATATACAGCAAGAAAAATCTTTAGATATAAAAAAAATTAATGGTTTCCAGGACTTTTCTGCCAGAAACTGTAACCAGTTGACAAAAGTGTAGCTTATTTTGAGGGTACTTTGGTGTAAGATTTTTTGTGTGTTGTAAAAGAAAACCAGCTCCAAAAGTTCAGTTCACTTTTTATTATACTTTGTATATTGTAGTATTATGGAACATATGCTTCATTTTTTTAATATTATAAATTATAATACATATAAACATTGCATATCTTCAAACTTTAATTACAAATCAAAATTCAACTTAAACAATAGTACTTTGTATCTCAAACATTCTAGAGTTCGGACAATGCTTCTACATTCAAACTGAGCATGCAGTGAAAAAAAATACACTTGCTGCATAAATGGCATCTATTGCATCTTGCTCTTGCTGTGAAAGCATTTCTTGTATTACATTTGTCTGTTTTCAGTGCATTTTTTTGCTTTATTTTTGATGTGTTTGGTTATCTATGTAATTCTTACCTATTAACCATGGCATAATGCATATTAAAGTATAACTAAGTGAATAATATGATTAATATGAAGGAAATCATCAAACTAATAAATTTGCTGTTTTTTTTATTATTTTTTTTATTTTGATAACTATTACAACTGCTAATAAACTATCCCATATCTTTCCATTACATGAAGATACAATGAAAAGATATGGGAAAGTTTATTAGTAATGTAATCACATAAAAAGAATATGTTAGAAAAGTAATTGTTATAAAGCATAAGTAAAAGTTGAGACAAGGTTTGCTAAGTTGTGTATGTACTAAACAAACAAAATAACAAATACTGATAGAATAATGTCACAATTGTTAATTTAGAAATTGCATGAGATAGCCAAAATTTATTATATATAATAGCAGATATGCCTGGCACTGCCTGAGCCAAAAAGTAAGAACAATAAAACAAAAACCATATTAAGAGTTTAGCTTACCATTGTAATGTTTATCATAAAATGTTAAATTATGAAAAGAAAAAAAAAGAAACTGTTACAAANAAACAAAATAAATATATTGAAAAATATAAAAACAATAAAAAATTATACTTCAGAAGTTAATTTAGTATCAAAAACATAAAATATTTGAGTAGCCCAAGATATAGCCGAAGATTGCAGCGCCACAGCACTGGCAAAAATTTAAATCTGCCAACTGGAATTCTTTTGGATAAACGACGCTCTACTGTATTTTCTTTGTTACTTTTTCAAATTCTTTTTCAAATTTACAAATAAACATTCAGTAATGCTATACAAAGTCAGTGTAATGTTGCTATAATCCAGAAGAATATGAAAAAATAGTCAGTCAAATTTATTCTGTGTGTTGGTTTAGACTTAAACATAAGATGGAATCTTCTAATTGAGGGTAAAAAGAAATTAACAAAAGTTATTAGTAAAATATTTTTCTAGCTAAAAGAGTTATGAGAAGTGCTTATTTTGGGATATCATTGCAAATATTTTATTACAAACATTTGTGTTCTAACATTCAAGTATGAATAAATTCCATTTATTATGCATAAACTTTATTCATATTTGAATGCTAACTGAAGCTATTCTGATATTAGAACACAAATGTTTGTAATAAAATATTTGCTTTGGTATCCCAAAATAAGCACTTCTTTTACAGGGATGGATCCAAGGGTGGTGGGGGATGTATATACACTCCCTAAAATCCTAAAATTCTAAGTAGGACAGAGTTTGCCATAGTACAACTACAAAGCTAGATTTACAATTGTGTTATGCAATAATGCAAGTGCCAGCTTCAATCCCATGGTGCATTGCAAACTGTCTTATAATTTCCCCAGCAGGTGATATCCCAAATTTGCAAATCCCTTATTGGAATAATTGTGACCTGTTCTTAGTGGCACTTATCCTATTGCCTAAAGGTGTATGAACACGGGCTGACTGATAAGCCAACTCATCACTGATGGGATGACATAGACTGTCAATTAACCATTGGCCCACCAAAGTACAATTTGCACACAATTTAACTGCTATGATTTAAGCAGAGCTTGACCCAATTTCAGATGGTGACAAATTATTGCTGTTTTATCTGAATAATAGCATAAAAAAAATACAAAAAGAAGTTACTACTTTATATGTAATTAAGAAAGACATTTTGCTCTTTCTTAATTACATGATTTTTCTGATAAAATAATTGCACTTGTTTGCAAACAAAGTAACTGTGATGTGAAAATGAAATAGCTACAATGTTACTAGATCTGGCACTTTAAAGTAGCACAAATTTTAATAATTATTCTATTTTCTACATTTGAATTAAAATTCCAGATAGTTTCAAATTTTATTAATATAAATAAGCTTAAGATTATTTGTGAAATATTTTCTATTTTCTTGTCTTGATGCTAAAAATAATCAATTTGGATATCGATATTTATGTGAAGCATACCCTTAAATGAAATTCCTGGATCCACCCGTTTTAACTCTATCATGGTGTTAAGTTCTCATTCAAGAAGTTTCATATTTTATTAATTTTAAATGCTATAAAAATATGAATAAATTATTTGATACATCTTGGTTAATGAAAATTACAATAAAATAAATCTAAATGGCATCTTACTATTTATAAAGATTATTGTTGCTCTACATAATACATTCAGAACAAACTAATGTGTAGGAACAAATCATATAATTTTCAGTTTTTTCTGGATTCCTCTAATGCATTATTTTGTCAAATATACTAAATTTAAAATTTACTTCAATTACTTGAATAATCCACTTATTTTTTCCAAAAAATTGTTACAAAAAGTCAGTGTGTGCAGTTTGTTCAAAAATAAATTTGGTAATGCAATCTGCAAAGTCCAGGATGCTTCCAGTTAAATGTTTTGCATACTTGCTAGTGACAGATTTTGCATATCAAATGTGATGACTTTACTTAATTTGACTGTCTGTAGTCGATAGTTACAAGCAATATTATTAAATGTTTTTGTGTAACTAATTTCTTGAAAATGAAGATAAATAAAGTAAGTTAAATATACAACTGAGAATGACAATATAGATATGATGATTATTTACTAACTCTTGGTTTAAGCTATTGGTTTTTCACCTTTGATTCAAATTAAACAATATAAAGAAGTCTTATTTTCATTTAATTAGTAAGTTGATTCATTATAAAATACATTACTACAAATTACAGGTTATTTGTATTTCAGATGAAGAAAAATTTTTTATTTTTTCCCTTACACTATTTTTATATTTTAATACCATGTGGTCTTGTAAACTGAGTGCTGCTACATTGAATGCTATAAAACAGTGAGAGTAATGGTTGCTATTGTGTTGCATCCATAAATTAGTAAAATTTGTTAAATATATAATAAATTGTTCAAGTTGTTTTTTGCCTTTTTCTAAACTAGAATCTTAAAATATGGGGTGTATGGATTACTTGAGGTTGTGGATTATTCAAGTAAATGTCGTATTTTTATGTCGTACAAAGTAAATTTTACTTTGTACGACATAAAAATTGTTATAAATTAGCAACAAACACAATCTCATGTACATTTTCAATAACAAAATGATGGAAACCAGAATCATAATTAAAAAAGTTAAAATTAGACACAAGTTCTCAACTTTTTAATTTAGAAAATAAAATTAGTTTTATAATTATTACAATTGACAAATTGCAAAATATGCTTCAATTCATATTTGTAAGAGACAACTTAATTTTATTTTTAAAAAATGTGAGTAACTATATTATTATTATTTCTAAGTTTGCCATGAATACTAACTGAAACTTTAAACTACTATATTTTCATGCATATCATGGGTTGTGTGTTTAAAAGTCAATTTGCAAGGGAATGTAGGTTATAGAGTGATTTCAAATTGTAATCACAAACTCATAGCAATGTAGTGAATTTAAAATAAAAATGTTATTCTATTGGATGTAATGTAAATTATTTTACTAATATATATTTTAAAAAATTTATTATATATAATAGCAGATATGCCTGGCACTGCCTGAGCCAAAAAGTAAGAACAATAAAACAAAAACCATATTAAGAGTTTAGCTTACCATTGTAATGTTTATCATAAAATGTTAAATTATGAAAAGAAAAAAAAAGAAACTGTTACAAAACAGCAAAAAAACAAAAAGACAAAAATCTACTACTTAGGAGAAGAAGAAATCAAATCAATCTTATTTTAATTCATATAATAAAAAATAAAAACAAATGAACAATCAGATTTTGAGGCAAACAGATCAAAGATTTGCACTTGGCACCATGGAAAACCAACAACATGTTTTGTGCTTGATAAGAATGCAGTATCCAGATGGTACAGAATGATGCAATTTTATTGTTTGGATAGACAGAAATTGATATTTTCAGCAGAAAATAGTCATTGACTTATGCCTGCACCAAAAGATAATTTGAGACATTCAAATTTTTTCTAATGTTAACTCTAATGTATCATTCACATATGAATATGAAATAGTAATCAGCCAACCAATAAAAATTCACAAAAAATGGACCAAATGTTTAAACTCCCTAACTCTCGAAACCCCTAAAAACATCTTTTGTGCTTGCTCATAATTGTATATTAAGTAATTTTCTTACAGTGGAACCCCGGTTAACGAACGTAATCCATTCCACGAGTCCGTTCGTTAACCGAAGCAATTTTTCCCATAGAAATTAATGCAAATACAATTAATCCGTTCTAGCCGTCAGTATTTTTGTAATTTTATTTGTAAAATGGGTTTTCTTTAATGAAAATATAGGAAAACGTGCTCATAAACAGTCGATCTAGGTTAAATTTTCAGATAAGGGGGAAGATTTGACGGGTATAAAAACATCCCACACGATCGTTAAAGTTTTAAAATGACAGATAGTAATAGGCTAAATTATGAGCGAAAGGCTTATAGGTTTATCAACAATCTCTGATCAGAGTCGACGAACAGGTGTCAAATAACTCCTCGGAACAAACCTTTCTCGTGACCTGATCTGGTTTCGGTTTTCACCTGGAGACAAAGAAGTAAACAATCACAAGGAAGCGAGGAATGGGACGCAGGACTAATCATAAGGTGAGATTCAAGGAAAAAATACTATAAAAACCCCGAATCTCAAGGTCAAAACGCAGTTTTCACAAAAATTCTATGGCGATTAATCTGTGTCGTCTTCATCTGGATTAAGCCTGAAGTCGTGCCCGCTAAAATTTGTGTTGTGTCTCGCGGACCGCTCCAGTCGTTGCAGCTCTGTCACCTACCATTGCTTCTGTGACCAAGCGAACCCATCTCGTCCGCTCTGGGGCTACGACTGATCAGCTTGCACTATCGTAGGACCAGCGATACGCCACTCCTCAGTGCCGAGAGAAAATACTGTATAAAAGCCATTTCCAACTACCTCAAATATGTAAGCATCTTCCCGTTCTAATAAACGATTTTCACTGTAAAATACTTGTCATCTTTGTCTCCTCCGCCACCACCAACGTACGAATGAACCCTAGATCATCACCGACACACGATTAACTGACTTTCCCTAAAAGTCAGCAAGCTTACAAATTTGACACAAAAAGCCGTTAAGTTCGTTATCCGAGACAAAATTTTTGCAAAATGATAGTTCTTTAACCGATTTGGTCGTTAACCAGGGTTCCACTGTATTTGAATGGCACAGTCTCATTGGCCAGATAGCAAGGGAAATTGAAATTAATTCGACCAAAAGTAGCCATTGACCTCCTGGATGAGAGGATGGTCCCTGAATAGTTTCACTGCATTTGCCTAAGCCATATTAAAATGTATAAAGAACCTAATAAACAAACATCTTTATATTACTAGAGATAGAGTTGGGAGGATTCAACTGGTTCACATTGGTACTGCTTCCTAAAATATTTTTAGCTCATAAAACTGGTTAAAATTGTATTTGTAATATTTGTTTAAGCAGTTTATCACAAAAGCATATATTTGTATCAGAGTGCCAATTTTTAACAGTGCAATGTAAACTGGAGCAAAACATAAGAGAGAGACTATTTAAATAGAATGAGTATGAGTGAGAACTTGTTGCTACTCTGATTATGATTGATTTATAACCACCTGTCACAATCAAGCATCTGACATTTTCAGCCCAACTCATGGATACAAGTGTTTAGCTCTAGGCACAAATGCCTGTGTTTCTGGATTTGGGAACTGCGAGGCAATAAATGCATTTCCAGGATGATTTTGATCAATATTAAGACATTGATTACTATTACCAGATAATTTTGGATAAGGAAGTAAGGATTAATCACACAAACAATAATCCTATGATAAAAGCAAAGCAAACCACAAAAGATGATGTCTATCAAAATGCAATATGGAAATATATTAAATCTTAGTTTTAGTGTTGCTTTTTTTGTTAGAGATATTTGAAGTCTTATGCAATATTTTTATAATCCATTTTGTTACATTAGAAAATATTTTTAACCAATTGTTGGCTAAATCGATTGTTCTTATCTGGGGTTCTTGTAGCTAGTGGATTCAATGAAGTTAACCATTTCTAATATTTGTTTAAACATGTTATATTGTGTGTTTTAGTTTGTTTTTACTATTATTATTAATGGGTTGCAATTTTCAAATTGCAGATCTACACATCCTATTACTATTGTCCATATGTCCTTTGTTAATCTTTAGAATGGAGTTAGATAGATGAAAATTGAGACAAGATATGGATACCAGACCCCCATGATTAGTTATATTCATCAGGTCCTGATTAATATGAATTTCCAGTCTGGACTGGAAGTTATGTGATTTCAATTCAAAATATCTACCTTACTATATTAAGCAATCAATTTGGTATAGAATTGATTCTTACAATAAACTGAGATCCCTTAATTTTAACACCTTAATTTGTTGCTGAGAAATATATATTTCTCAGCAACAAATTAAGGTGTTTTATTTCTATGTTTTTACTTTCTGAGCACTTTTAATGTTAATAAACTGGGATCAATAATATTTCACTCAATCCTCTAAGGCAGTGCTATTCAATCTATGGGTCGTGACCCCAAATGGGGTCGTGGAAAATTACCTTGTGGTCACATTGTTAAAATGTTTGAATACCATTGCTCTAAGGTGTACAGTATTCACACATAATCTCACATTTTATGCTAAAAGTCATGTAAAAAATATCATCATAGAGAAAAAGTAATCATGGTTTCAGATTCAGCATCAAAAGTTATATTTATTTTAATTAAATTATGATTGTCACAATGCCATGCTGCAATTTTTAATGTCACAATAAATAATATATATATTTTTTTCCAATGTTTTTCCAATTGGTGTTAAAAAAATACTGTGAGCCCCTGCACATCTATTCTACATATATAAAATACATAACTTAAAATTATCACAAATTCTTTTCCATCATGGGGAAAAAAGTAAAAATAGTGGCATCAGGAATTAATGAATTATCTCAAAATTTTTGAACAAGTGGATGAAGCCTGTGGGGCAAGTAAGCAGGAGGAAAGTCCATAAATAAACTTTAAATAAATATTATGTTTTATATAAAATACACTAGTGCAATGAAAATTGGTTGTTAAATTGTTTGAATTCCACCACACTATACATATATATTATTTATATATATGTGTATATAAATAAAACTATGAAACTTTAGAAATTTTTAATTCTAGATTGTTCTGTATCATGATACAAAAATTAGATTGTTATCTGCAGTGTATTAATAAAATAAATGAATGAAAGGTTAATACAATTTTGATAATTATAGTGGTATCAGTTTTAGGAAAGAAATATTATAAGTAAAAAATAGATGTATATACTGTTTATAAAGTATTTTTCAATTATTACTGAATTTGACTAAATTCATAACAACTTATATGCAGATTTACTAAAAATCTGTTTTACTTTTAATTTATTAATTACTTTAAAAGTCAATTCCCAAACTATCTGAATTTTTGAATCACTGTTATGAATATGCATTTTATTGATAAAAGCATTTATAAAATTTGTTTGCACTTATTAATCATATTTCTTTGTATCAAGTTTTTATTAGAAAAGGATTAATTTGATTATTGTGCATACTTTAAAATTGGGTGTCAAAATATTTTAAAAATGTTAATATTTATTTTCTTCATTCCTACAATATATCTAATTTTTTATATATATCTAACTTTCATTTGTAATGATTTTGTGTTATAATTTAAATCATTTAAACAATATTCAGTTTTATAACATATTTCAGAAAGTATAAGTTTTTTACAGTAATTAATGTGATTTGAAATTTTTTTTATTTTATTGAATAAAGAATTGTTTTAATTTTAATTTGATTCAATGACATATTAGTTTAATAGTTCATTTAAGCATTTTCTTCCAAGAATAATGAATTTCAGAAAATTGAAATTTACAAAATATTTGTCAAAAATTTAAAAACTAAAACTAGAACCATGTTTCAAATATAAATAAATTATGTTTTACATACTAAAATAGTAACAGGATCAGAGAAAAATACAATACAAATAAAATAAATATTATGTTATATATAAAATAATTACTATACTCAGACATTTAGTATTAACATTATCATCACAGATGAAACTTTGTATATGGGGTTTTGCTCTCATAATTCTTATGAGTAAGCATAAAATTGCTTGAGAGAATGAATCATACAGGAACACACATTCCTCATAAACCAATAAAAGCCTGCGTTTCCATCATAGTTGTGTTCCTGTGTAATTCATTCTCTCAAGCAATTTTATGCTTACTCATAAGATCCCCTATATGGGATTTTTATTATAATTACTTAAGAATTACTATTTAAAGAAGATAAAATTATACTTAATTATAACATATCACTATTATAGAGTAAAAATACTTATCAATTAACAGATTATTATGTAGATACAAAAACTTTTACTCTTAAATGTATGATTATTCTAATTCTAAATAAGTTGTCCACAAATTTATTGATTGTGATTTATTTTTAAATACGTAAAATCTCTTTCTTAAAAGCCACATCATATATACCCAGAGTGGCCAAGCTCCTTGATAGTCCGAGCCATTTTTCAAAATTGAAATTTTTCGCGAGTCGCAATTAAATACGTATTAAAAAGGTATGCAAAAATTCCATTACAAATTATATCCGTAGCAAGAGTGATACAAATTGTTTCCTCCAGAGCACAATGTCAACTGTCCGTTGCAATGACAGTTTACAAATTCAAAGTCGGTCTGGAGTCGGTCGATAACGGATGATTACGCTACTGTTTATGTTCATTCGCACAGTTTTCGATGAGTCATATCATTCTTAACTTGGATGGAAATGAAATTTGTTACAACATTGCACTTAGTCTTTCATATTTGTTGTTAGTAATTTAAAAGACATTTTGAAACACATACAGAACGATAATAATTTTAAAAATATAATAACACAAAAATGAAAAGGGAACTCAGGTACATTTATCAAGAGCCACAAATAATCCTTCAAAGAGCTGCATGTGGCTCGCGAGCCGCAGGTTGGCCACCCCTGATATATACAGTAAAACCTGGGTAAACTGAAATTGCAAAATTTCAGTTTACCCAGGTTTTAATGAATTATTTTTTTCTGTTTTAAACAGATTTCAGTATTTTTTTTTCTATCTTTAAACTACACCAAATAAATGTTAGTTATGTTAATTTTTATAGTAAAATTACTTTTATACATATAAAGAAACGTTATTACTAGGCTTAATCCAAAGTGATGCCAACTAAAGATGGTAGTATTCGAACACAAGAATTGAAACTGTTCTATTGCAAAAAGTTGCAGTTGTTTCCAAGAGCTTCTGCTAGGTATTTGAATTTGAGCTCATACAGCAGCAAACAAGCCAGTTTGAGTTCCAAAAACTGATGTCTGGCTTTGTAGATGGAAATTTTAATCACATTACAGTAATACAGAGACCTAGTCATTGTGATCTGGCATCTTCAGGAAGTTTCATACTCTAATTAATTGGTTACTTCAATATCTGTAATTATCAACATGTTAGTTAGCTTGTTTTTGAATACTTAGTACTAGTTAGTTACTAACTATTCCAACAAGGCAAATTGGCACACAGTGTTACCATGATTCACATTTGAAATTTTGGTGTAAAGTGTAAGTAAAAACTTTATTAATATATTCACATTGTTTTTACTAATTACATTTATTGCTTGTCCTTAAGAACTTGATTTGCAGAAATTCACTTGATTGTTGATAATTCTCAATTCTGAAGGTATTTATTTGGTTCTGCCCCTGCTTAATTCCAAAGACCTTGTGTCCAAATATCCCTTTGTCATATAACCTTTGTTTCTTTAACATGGTTTGAAATTGTTCTTGGAATAGAAATAGTAAATTGTCTCCATACTGCAGAGTATGGAGACAACTTACTTATTTCTTTACAAGTGGAATCTTAATTTTCTGCATTATCCAGGTTAACTTATGTTCTTTGTACACAAACTCTTTTATGTTTCTGCATTTGTCAGGTTTCTGACTTATAGTAAGATTTAACATAGAAAATCACTTCATTTTGAAGAATTTTTTTCTGTTTTACTGTATTTAAATTTGTTTCCTTCTTAAAGTCAATGCATAATTTGTAAATTGTTCTGTTTCGTTGCAATATTTACACTGAAAAGTCATTTTTATCATAAACATCATTTGATGTAGATTCAAATTTACATTTTTTTTCTTTTCTTTTATTAAAAATTCAGTATTTGATATAACATTGGATGTTTATTTCTCTGATCAATTCATTTAAAAAACAGAAATGTAATTGAAATTTAATACTTTTTAGAAATAAAAATTCTAAAATTTTCTGAAATTTATTAAAAATATATTTGTGTATATTTTCCAGTGAGTTTTGTAATTATTAAAATTTATACAAAATAAATAAGAGAGAGACTGTGGTATAGAGACTTCATAATTAGCATAAGATTTGCTGACATCAAAAATACAGAAAGTTTGGATCACTGATAATAACAATTTTTATAAAGAATAAAACAATTTAACTTTTATATATCAATCTTCTCTGTGTTGAAACTGTGTCTTTTTTTATGTTATATTTTGAGACGACACCATTAAGTGTTGATGTTGACACTAGACACTGAACTTTTCTACATCCACTTTATTTTCTTATGTACTTTACAGTCTTTAAATTAATTGTTCCAAGTGCTGAGCTATTTTAAATACTTTCAAATGTGTGCAATGATTCAATTTTCATTCAATTCGAAGAATGACAGAGACACTTATACTATATAATAAGTAAAACTGATCTGTTAAATGTATACAAGGTAGAATCTAAATTGAATTGAACTTTTGGTGCTGGTTTTAATATACAACATACAGAAAATCTTGCATCATGCTATTTTCAAAGTAATTTCTTCTTAAATCTATACACTTCTGCCAGAAACAATAACAACTTATCAAAGCAGTTCCGGAAGCCATTTTTTTGTGATATGTAAGGATTTTTGTTGCTGTATCTTTCATCTCTGCTGGTGATTGGAACCTATAACCCTTCAATTTCTCTTTCGTCGTACAAAATACAAAAAATACTACAGAG
Source organism: Centruroides sculpturatus (assembly GCF_000671375.1). Taxonomy (NCBI): domain Eukaryota; kingdom Metazoa; phylum Arthropoda; class Arachnida; order Scorpiones; family Buthidae; genus Centruroides; species Centruroides sculpturatus. The sequence goes on from NW_019384870.1 coordinate 132,156, forward strand.
ACATATTAGGAGAATGAGATGGGAAGCATTGTTATGCTCTTCTTGATCAGATAGGTGTTTACTATGAAAATATCCCCTATATATTCATCATTCCTGGCTATTGAATATTTGATCAAGAAGGATATAAGAATAACTTCCCAATCATCTTACTTCCATGATCTCACCACTGTAGTGCTTTATCTGTTCCCTAAAATGAATGAGAAGTTGAAGGGTTACAGGTTTTAATCATCATCAGATGTAGAATATACAGCAAGAAAAATCTTTAGATATAAAAAAAATTAATGGTTTCCAGGACTTTTCTGCCAGAAACTGTAACCAGTTGACAAAAGTGTAGCTTATTTTGAGGGTACTTTGGTGTAAGATTTTTTGTGTGTTGTAAAAGAAAACCAGCTCCAAAAGTTCAGTTCACTTTTTATTATACTTTGTATATTGTAGTATTATGGAACATATGCTTCATTTTTTTAATATTATAAATTATAATACATATAAACATTGCATATCTTCAAACTTTAATTACAAATCAAAATTCAACTTAAACAATAGTACTTTGTACCTCAAACATTCTAGAGTTCGGACAATGCTTCTACATTCAAACTGAGCATGCAGTGAAAAAAAATACACTTGCTGCATAAATGGCATCTATTGCATCTTGCTCTTGCTGTGAAAGCATTTCTTGTATTACATTTGTCTGTTTTCAGTGCATTTTTTTGCTTTATTTTTGATGTGTTTGGTTATCTATGTAATTCTTACCTATTAACCATGGCATAATGCATATTAAAGTATAACTAAGTGAATAATATGATTAATATGAAGGAAATCATCAAACTAATAAATTTGCTGTTTTTTTTATTATTTNGCGTTGGCTTATTACTCTGGAAATCTGTGATCAAATCTGACTAGTTAAAATAATCCCAAGAATTTTTCATGGATTTCTTATCCCAAACATATTGAGCTTCATTCCTCATCATTCAGCTCTTCCCATTTTGAGCTTAGTTGAACTCGTGGTAGGGAAAAAGGCCTTCTTTGTGCCTACAAGATTGAAAAAGTCATAAATTAAAAAAAAAAAGGTACATAACTTATAGGATTTAAATTTTTATGAAATATACATTAAGAGAACATTTCTGTTGCAAATTTCTAACATCTACACATTCATTCTTTCTCAACAGCCCTGGACATGGGAAAGAATAAATTAATTTATTTTCAGAGATATATATTTTATATATTATTTTATTTACCAATAAAAAATAAAATCTTTAAGACTTCTGTTTATTAATAAACATTTTCTACATATTTCATTTGCTCAAAAAAGAAAAAAAGGCAAAAGGGATCAGTTTTTTTCCTTGGTCCCACACTGAGCTTTCAATGGTTCCGGATTACATCATAGGACATTAATCACATGGAGTTAACCTTTTATCTGGAGACTCTTCCCTTCTTTATTATATAAATTTGTTAAAAACCTTTCAATTATATCAGGTTGTAATATATTAACCTAATAATTTTAGTTTTTGCCTTAATAAATCCTATTTCATTAAATCTATATTCTTTGTAAACCTTGTTTTATATAAATAAAGTTATATGAAAAAATTTTGGCTAGACAAAACAGTGAGAGACAAATAATACACTATAAGAATACCAAAATAACAATGCATATGCATGGCAATTGTCCAATCATGTGTAAGGTTCTTATTTTACAAAATATATGTTCCAATTTGTGTTATTTTTTTAGAATGTTCTATTCTAAATGACTGTTAAAAATGGCCAAAAATGTTAGTTTATTCATTAAATAAGTATTCGTTGCTGGAATTTTAGTGGGTTTTTCGGTTGAATCCATGTATATATGCTACATAAGTCAGCTAACTTAAAAATGTTTATATATATGTAAATAGTATGTACCATGCTTATAAAAAGAAATTATGTAAGTATAGAAGAGCTGCATATAGCTTAAAAGCTGCAGTTTGGTTATATAGCTATATATCTTTTGGTTTTCTTGTTAATGTCAATGAGGTTTTAGCTGATTATTGTTTTTCGTAGTTTCCTTGGTGGTAGTCACTAGTTATAAAATCAGAGAAAGTAGTTTCACATCACACTATTTTCTATCCAATCAACACTACTTTTAGATAAAGCAGATTTGTCACCCTTCATTTCTGTTTGTATACAGAAGTGAGCTTATAAAACCACAGCTGATTATTTAATGTGAAAAATTTCCTATATGGGATCCCTATCCATAGTATATATATAAACATAATGATTACACTTTAAAATTCTGGTAATTTTAGAGATTTATAAATTCCTACCATCATTTGTCTGTCCTTAATCTCAAGAACAGAATTAGATGAAAGATAAGACCAACTATAGAAACCTTAAGGGCAAGAGACCCTAATTAACTATATATGAACTTCCTGTCTAGACCAGAAGTTACACGTCAATTCAAACATTTTCTCCTGAAAAGCGTTAGATAGATGATCGGCACAATTCGGTTGTTAAAGGAAAAGTATAATGTACAGGGGCAACCCACTACTAATAAGTTGAGATGGAGAACATATATTTTAAATTAAAAATATGATTGTCACAATGCCATGCTGCAATTTTTAATGTCACAATAAATAATTGCTTGTTATTGTTGTAATTTTTCTGATGAAAGCTGAAAGTTTGGAAATATTCCAGATTACAATATTTTTCCAATTGGTGTTAAAAAAATACTGTGAGCCCCTGCACATCTATTCTACATATATAAAATACATAACTTAAAATTATCACAAATTCTTTTCCATCATGGGGAAAAAAGTAAAAATAGTGGCATCAGGAATTAATGAATTATCTCAAAATTTTTGAACAAGTGGATGAAGCAATGTAATTAAAAGCTTAATTTGTTTCAAATGAAATTTTTTTTACATTTATCATATAAAATATTTGATTTTTATATAACAACAAATATTTAAAAATAATTTTAGCTACCAATTTTTTTGAAATTATTTATTGTCATCTGTTTTAATTAGAAAACAATTATTTTCAAATACAGTAGAGCGTCGTTTATCCAAATCAATTGGGGACTGGGGTTGTTCAGAAAATCGATATTTCGGATAACCGATTATGTACCAAAACATATATTAACCTATCCCATGTTGAAATTTTTCTCCGTTGCGTGTCACTTCGCATTGAATTTTTGTCGATGTTAAGCCTAACAAAGACTATTGTATCGTTAAAAATTATTTTTTTGTTTTGTATAAACAAAATAAATATATTGAAAAATATAAAAACAATAAAAAATTATACTTCAGAAGTTAATTTAGTATCAAAAACATAAAATATTTGAGTAGCCCAAGATATAGCCGAAGATTGCAGCGCCACAGCACTGGCAAAAATTTAAATCTGCCAACTGGAATTCTTTTGGATAAACGACGCTCTACTGTATTTTCTTTGTTACTTTTTCAAATTCTTTTTCAAATTTACAAATAAACATTCAGTAATGCTATACAAAGTCAGTGTAATGTTGCTATAATCCAGAAGAATATGAAAAAATAGTCAGTCAAATTTATTCTGTGTGTTGGTTTAGACTTAAACATAAGATGGAATCTTCTAATTGAGGGTAAAAAGAAATTAACAAAAGTTATTAGTAAAATATTTTTCTAGCTAAAAGAGTTATGAGAAGTGCTTATTTTGGGATATCATTGCAAATATTTTATTACAAACATTTGTGTTCTAACATTCAAGTATGAATAAATTCCATTTATTATGCATAAACTTTATTCATATTTGAATGCTAACTGAAGCTATTCTGATATTAGAACACAAATGTTTGTAATAAAATATTTGCTTTGGTATCCCAAAATAAGCACTTCTTTTACAGGGATGGATCCAAGGGTGGTGGGGGATGTATATACACTCCCTAAAATCCTAAAATTCTAAGTAGGACAGAGTTTGCCATAGTACAACTACAAAGCTAGATTTACAATTGTGTTATGCAATAATGCAAGTGCCAGCTTCAATCCCATGGTGCATTGCAAACTGTCTTATAATTTCCCCAGCAGGTGATATCCCAAATTTGCAAATCCCTTATTGGAATAATTGTGACCTGTTCTTAGTGGCACTTATCCTATTGCCTAAAGGTGTATGAACACGGGCTGACTGATAAGCCAACTCATCACTGATGGGATGACATAGACTGTCAATTAACCATTGGCCCACCAAAGTACAATTTGCACACAATTTAACTGCTATGATTTAAGCAGAGCTTGACCCAATTTCAGATGGTGACAAATTATTGCTGTTTTATCTGAATAATAGCATAAAAAAAATACAAAAAGAAGTTACTACTTTATATGTAATTAAGAAAGACATTTTGCTCTTTCTTAATTACATGATTTTTCTGATAAAATAATTGCACTTGTTTGCAAACAAAGTAACTGTGATGTGAAAATGAAATAGCTACAATGTTACTAGATCTGGCACTTTAAAGTAGCACAAATTTTAATAATTATTCTATTTTCTACATTTGAATTAAAATTCCAGATAGTTTCAAATTTTATTAATATAAATAAGCTTAAGATTATTTGTGAAATATTTTCTATTTTCTTGTCTTGATGCTAAAAATAATCAATTTGGATATCGATATTTATGTGAAGCATACCCTTAAATGAAATTCCTGGATCCACCCGTTTTAACTCTATCATGGTGTTAAGTTCTCATTCAAGAAGTTTCATATTTTATTAATTTTAAATGCTATAAAAATATGAATAAATTATTTGATACATCTTGGTTAATGAAAATTACAATAAAATAAATCTAAATGGCATCTTACTATTTATAAAGATTATTGTTGCTCTACATAATACATTCAGAACAAACTAATGTGTAGGAACAAATCATATAATTTTCAGTTTTTTCTGGATTCCTCTAATGCATTATTTTGTCAAATATACTAAATTTAAAATTTACTTCAATTACTTGAATAATCCACTTATTTTTTCCAAAAAATTGTTACAAAAAGTCAGTGTGTGCAGTTTGTTCAAAAATAAATTTGGTAATGCAATCTGCAAAGTCCAGGATGCTTCCAGTTAAATGTTTTGCATACTTGCTAGTGACAGATTTTGCATATCAAATGTGATGACTTTACTTAATTTGACTGTCTGTAGTCGATAGTTACAAGCAATATTATTAAATGTTTTTGTGTAACTAATTTCTTGAAAATGAAGATAAATAAAGTAAGTTAAATATACAACTGAGAATGACAATATAGATATGATGATTATTTACTAACTCTTGGTTTAAGCTATTGGTTTTTCACCTTTGATTCAAATTAAACAATATAAAGAAGTCTTATTTTCATTTAATTAGTAAGTTGATTCATTATAAAATACATTACTACAAATTACAGGTTATTTGTATTTCAGATGAAGAAAAATTTTTTATTTTTTCCCTTACACTATTTTTATATTTTAATACCATGTGGTCTTGTAAACTGAGTGCTGCTACATTGAATGCTATAAAACAGTGAGAGTAATGGTTGCTATTGTGTTGCATCCATAAATTAGTAAAATTTGTTAAATATATAATAAATTGTTCAAGTTGTTTTTTGCCTTTTTCTAAACTAGAATCTTAAAATATGGGGTGTATGGATTACTTGAGGTTGTGGATTATTCAAGTAAATGTCGTATTTTTATGTCGTACAAAGTAAATTTTACTTTGTACGACATAAAAATTGTTATAAATTAGCAACAAACACAATCTCATGTACATTTTCAATAACAAAATGATGGAAACCAGAATCATAATTAAAAAAGTTAAAATTAGACACAAGTTCTCAACTTTTTAATTTAGAAAATAAAATTAGTTTTATAATTATTACAATTGACAAATTGCAAAATATGCTTCAATTCATATTTGTAAGAGACAACTTAATTTTATTTTTAAAAAATGTGAGTAACTATATTATTATTATTTCTAAGTTTGCCATGAATACTAACTGAAACTTTAAACTACTATATTTTCATGCATATCATGGGTTGTGTGTTTAAAAGTCAATTTGCAAGGGAATGTAGGTTATAGAGTGATTTCAAATTGTAATCACAAACTCATAGCAATGTAGTGAATTTAAAATAAAAATGTTATTCTATTGGATGTAATGTAAATTATTTTACTAATATATATTTTAAAAAATTTATTATATAAATTAAAAATTGTTTCTTTATATATCAGTAATATTNTAAAAAACAGAAATGTAATTGAAATTTAATACTTTTTAGAAATAAAAATTCTAAAATTTTCTGAAATTTATTAAAAATATATTTGTGTATATTTTCCAGTGAGTTTTGTAATTATTAAAATTTATACAAAATAAATAAGAGAGAGACTGTGGTATAGAGACTTCATAATTAGCATAAGATTTGCTGACATCAAAAATACAGAAAGTTTGGATCACTGATAATAACAATTTTTATAAAGAATAAAACAATTTAACTTTTATATATCAATCTTCTCTGTGTTGAAACTGTGTCTTTTTTTATGTTATATTTTGAGACGACACCATTAAGTGTTGATGTTGACACTAGACACTGAACTTTTCTACATCCACTTTATTTTCTTATGTACTTTACAGTCTTTAAATTAATTGTTCCAAGTGCTGAGCTATTTTAAATACTTTCAAATGTGTGCAATGATTCAATTTTCATTCAATTCGAAGAATGACAGAGACACTTATACTATATAATAAGTAAAACTGATCTGTTAAATGTATACAAGGTAGAATCTAAATTGAATTGAACTTTTGGTGCTGGTTTTAATATACAACATACAGAAAATCTTGCATCATGCTATTTTCAAAGTAATTTCTTCTTAAATCTATACACTTCTGCCAGAAACAATAACAACTTATCAAAGCAGTTCCGGAAGCCATTTTTTTGTGATATGTAAGGATTTTTGTTGCTGTATCTTTCATCTCTGCTGGTGATTGGAACCTATAACCCTTCAATTTCTCTTTCGTCGTACAAAATACAAAAAATACTACAGAGACATATTAGGAGAATGAGATGGGAAGCATTGTTATGCTCTTCTTGATCAGATAGGTGTTTACTATGAAAATATCCCCTATATATTCATCATTCCTGGCTATTGAATATTTGATCAAGAAGGATATAAGAATAACTTCCCAATCATCTTACTTCCATGATCTCACCACTGTAGTGCTTTATCTGTTCCCTAAAATGAATGAGAAGTTGAAGGGTTACAGGTTTTAATCATCATCAGATGTAGAATATACAGCAAGAAAAATCTTTAGATATAAAAAAAATTAATGGTTTCCAGGACTTTTCTGCCAGAAACTGTAACCAGTTGACAAAAGTGTAGCTTATTTTGAGGGTACTTTGGTGTAAGATTTTTTGTGTGTTGTAAAAGAAAACCAGCTCCAAAAGTTCAGTTCACTTTTTATTATACTTTGTATATTGTAGTATTATGGAACATATGCTTCATTTTTTTAATATTATAAATTATAATACATATAAACATTGCATATCTTCAAACTTTAATTACAAATCAAAATTCAACTTAAACAATAGTACTTTGTATCTCAAACATTCTAGAGTTCGGACAATGCTTCTACATTCAAACTGAGCATGCAGTGAAAAAAAATACACTTGCTGCATAAATGGCATCTATTGCATCTTGCTCTTGCTGTGAAAGCATTTCTTGTATTACATTTGTCTGTTTTCAGTGCATTTTTTTGCTTTATTTTTGATGTGTTTGGTTATCTATGTAATTCTTACCTATTAACCATGGCATAATGCATATTAAAGTATAACTAAGTGAATAATATGATTAATATGAAGGAAATCATCAAACTAATAAATTTGCTGTTTTTTTTTATTATTTTTTTTATTTTGATAACTATTACAACTGCTAATAAACTATCCCATATCTTTCCATTACATGAAGATACAATGAAAAGATATGGGAAAGTTTATTAGTAATGTAATCACATAAAAAGAATATGTTAGAAAAGTAATTGTTATAAAGCATAAGTAAAAGTTGAGACAAGGTTTGCTAAGTTGTGTATGTACTAAACAAACAAAATAACAAATTATTCAGATATATAGCAGATTAGATTTTGAAATGAGTTACTATAATATTTTACCTATATCTTGTTATTGACATGAAAATAAAACAATATATTTTAATATTAATATCATTCACATCACTGTCAATGTTAGAAAGTGAATGTAACCTGACTTTTTAAAAATGACTGTTTGATTAGTAAATGTATTATATAAAAAAAAAGGAAATAAAATTTCTGTTGTTTATTTTTAATACATTTAAGAATTAAAAATATGGATTTTTTTAATACTCAATTTTACATTAGTCTTTATTTTATGATGATTTTAGTAGACAAGATAATGAAAATTGGATGAAAACTAATAACATAGCTAAATTATTTATGAAAAATTAATTTTTAGATTATTTCAAATAATTGATAAGTTTGATATTTTTTATGATATAATTCTAAATTTATATATTAAAAATTATGCAAGATATGCAACAAAGGTACAAATTTTAAAAAATCTTACTGCTTTTTCTTTAATGTTTATTATATTTAAATAAATTCTTGAAATCAAAAATAAAATGGGCAGTTTATAATTATATTCTAGTCTCATATCTATATAGGAAACTAAGCTAAAAATAAGAATTTGTATTATAAAAATTTATTTCTTGAAATATTTGTATAAATGTAAATTAATTATCATTAATTATATAATTATAATAATTAATTTATATTTAAACATGAAGAGACTTATTTTTATATTATAGCATCCACACACTCACGTACTCCATTTGAAGCATCTCCTCATCATAACAGTTTTCTAACTCCTGCTGCATCACATTTAGGTATATTTATTATTGAATATTTTTATTTTCAAATTTTGAATATATAAAAAAATTTTATAAATTTTTTTTACTTAAAATTTGCTTTCAAATTTTAAATCTAAAATTATTTTGAAATTAAAAACAAATTGCCCTATTTATACAAATTTATTGATTATTTTCACTGAAATTTGATAAAATTCTTTAACAAAATTTTTATTAAAATTAATGTAGCAATATACTTGAGCATAAAATAAAATTGACTTCACAAAATTCAGAACAGCTAAAATTGGTGTTTTTTATAAAACTAATTATCTTTATTATATATAACTTTTTTATACTGATTAATTAAAAATGTCAATATTTATTATTTTTAGTATAAAACTGGATTAATCTAAATTCTAAAATATGTTCATACGTATATAAAATATAATGATAGTTCTGAATTTTAGAGTCAAATATTTTCTAAATATTCTTAGAATAATGTAAATGAAATAAATCAAATAGTTATTATATAAAGATAATATATAAATTACCTGATTAAAATGTATTCTTCAAAATAATTTTCTAATTTTATAGTATGTAGTTTTTCTGTATAATATATTTCTTAATTTAAATTGAATTGAAAACTAATTTGCCATACAAGTAAAACTTTCTTAATTAAATCAAATGAGTATGTTTAGGTGAAAAAGCACACTGTTGTTTTTACTAATTAACTTTTCCATCAGCCAAATTTAACAAGTTGAATCATTTTTTGGATAAGTTATGTAGTAGTTACTTAATAAAATATTATTATGGAACATGTTCTAAAAAATAAATATAAAATAAATAATTACATTATAATCAGTTCTAATCATATGTTATAATATAGTCATGTTCATCAAGATTGTTATAACAGAAAATATGTATCTTTTAGCTAAATCTTTGTATATTGATATTAAATGTTATATTGAATCAAAAGTAATGCCTACTCTGACAGCCAAAGCAAAGCAAGCAAGCTATTTAGATAATAAGCAATATGATAAATTGGTGGGCACCTAGACATACCCAATGCAAAATTACAAAATTCAAGCTAAGTTTCAACTATAATAAAACTTTATTTCAAAATTATCATCAGTTTTTTTTTCATATATATATATACTGTATATAGTTGTAATAATAATTGTTAACATAAATCAAAAGGAAAGAGTTTCTGATAAAATTTTAATAAATAGATTAGGCTTAGAAAATCTTGTCTTGTTGTTGAAACAATAATTATTATTCAAAAATTATTTGATTCAAATGAAATGTCACAGAGTTTATTTTATATTGATAAGATTTGCATTTCATTAATTGATAAATTAACACAAAATAAAAATTGAATATATTAGATATTCAAAGAAATTCATAAATATTAAGTTAAGGAAATATTTCAGAAAAGCTTATTAATCACTGCTTAATATTCAAACTATATATGTAATTACAGAAAAAGGGTATCAAATAAAACACGTTTTTATGCATTTGCAAAACTTCTATTATATTTTCTATTAAAGATACAATACTAAATTTTAATTCCTATTTTTTTTTTTCTTTGAATAATTTCATATATATTTCCAATTTTTATAAATATTATTTCCTGATTTATCTCTAAATTAAACAAAGTTTGTTAAATGAAAAATATAATGTTCTTTACAGGGTGTCCTAAAGTCATTGTATAATTTTTAACTGCTAAAATTAATGAAATTTTTGTGCAATGCAGATTTATTTTTAAACTTCAACAAAAGCACCATCAAATTCATTTTTGAACTAATGAAAACATTCATTAGCTGAGCTCAGTGACTGCATGGATTGATTTTAAAACCTAAGATCACACAAAGAACAAGGTTTTGATATAACCTCACAAAAAGTCTGTTATATTATGTTAGTGGATTGAAGTAGCCACAAAAGATTTTCTCATCTACCAATCCACTTACCTGAGAATCTAAAACTAATGCATAAAAAACAACTTACAATAAACTTTATTTGAAAGTAAATGTTTATACATTTAAGTTAAGAAAGTTTAAAACTGTACAAAGGTATTTTGAGACATCCCATATTTGTCTGTATTGTTTATTTAATCAGTTCTGTTCACTTTTGAAAATCAATTATAAATTGTTCTGTAAATCATTACATACCTATATAGTAAGATTAGAAAGAAATGTTATCCATTTTATATTTTGAGTCAACTTCAGTGCAAGGAATCTGTCATATAACATTTTTTTAAATTAATTAGCAAAATATTTTTGCATTAGAAATTTTCATTTAAAACAGTTTCTGCAAATTTATTAAAATTTTTTAAGATAATTTTGGCTANGCAAAATTTCAGTTTACCCAGGTTTTAATGAATTATTTTTTTCTGTTTTAAACAGATTTCAGTATTTTTTTTTCTATCTTTAAACTACACCAAATAAATGTTAGTTATGTTAATTTTTATAGTAAAATTACTTTTATACATATAAAGAAACGTTATTACTAGGCTTAATCCAAAGTGATGCCAACTAAAGATGGTAGTATTCGAACACAAGAATTGAAACTGTTCTATTGCAAAAAGTTGCAGTTGTTTCCAAGAGCTTCTGCTAGGTATTTGAATTTGAGCTCATACAGCAGCAAACAAGCCAGTTTGAGTTCCAAAAACTGATGTCTGGCTTTGTAGATGGAAATTTTAATCACATTACAGTAATACAGAGACCTAGTCATTGTGATCTGGCATCTTCAGGAAGTTTCATACTCTAATTAATTGGTTACTTCAATATCTGTAATTATCAACATGTTAGTTAGCTTGTTTTTGAATACTTAGTACTAGTTAGTTACTAACTATTCCAACAAGGCAAATTGGCACACAGTGTTACCATGATTCACATTTGAAATTTTGGTGTAAAGTGTAAGTAAAAACTTTATTAATATATTCACATTGTTTTTACTAATTACATTTATTGCTTGTCCTTAAGAACTTGATTTGCAGAAATTCACTTGATTGTTGATAATTCTCAATTCTGAAGGTATTTATTTGGTTCTGCCCCTGCTTAATTCCAAAGACCTTGTGTCCAAATATCCCTTTGTCATATAACCTTTGTTTCTTTAACATGGTTTGAAATTGTTCTTGGAATAGAAATAGTAAATTGTCTCCATACTGCAGAGTATGGAGACAACTTACTTATTTCTTTACAAGTGGAATCTTAATTTTCTGCATTATCCAGGTTAACTTATGTTCTTTGTACACAAACTCTTTTATGTTTCTGCATTTGTCAGGTTTCTGACTTATAGTAAGATTTAACATAGAAAATCACTTCATTTTGAAGAATTTTTTTCTGTTTTACTGTATTTAAATTTGTTTCCTTCTTAAAGTCAATGCATAATTTGTAAATTGTTCTGTTTCGTTGCAATATTTACACTGAAAAGTCATTTTTATCATAAACATCATTTGATGTAGATTCAAATTTACATTTTTTTTCTTTTCTTTTATTAAAAATTCAGTATTTGATATAACATTGGATGTTTATTTCTCTGATCAATTCATTTAAAAAACAGAAATGTAATTGAAATTTAATACTTTTTAGAAATAAAAATTCTAAAATTTTCTGAAATTTATTAAAAATATATTTGTGTATATTTTCCAGTGAGTTTTGTAATTATTAAAATTTATACAAAATAAATAAGAGAGAGACTGTGGTATAGAGACTTCATAATTAGCATAAGATTTGCTGACATCAAAAATACAGAAAGTTTGGATCACTGATAATAACAATTTTTATAAAGAATAAAACAATTTAACTTTTATATATCAATCTTCTCTGTGTTGAAACTGTGTCTTTTTTTATGTTATATTTTGAGACGACACCATTAAGTGTTGATGTTGACACTAGACACTGAACTTTTCTACATCCACTTTATTTTCTTATGTACTTTACAGTCTTTAAATTAATTGTTCCAAGTGCTGAGCTATTTTAAATACTTTCAAATGTGTGCAATGATTCAATTTTCATTCAATTCGAAGAATGACAGAGACACTTATACTATATAATAAGTAAAACTGATCTGTTAAATGTATACAAGGTAGAATCTAAATTGAATTGAACTTTTGGTGCTGGTTTTAATATACAACATACAGAAAATCTTGCATCATGCTATTTTCAAAGTAATTTCTTCTTAAATCTATACACTTCTGCCAGAAACAATAACAACTTATCAAAGCAGTTCCGGAAGCCATTTTTTTGTGATATGTAAGGATTTTTGTTGCTGTATCTTTCATCTCTGCTGGTGATTGGAACCTATAACCCTTCAATTTCTCTTTCGTCGTACAAAATACAAAAAATACTACAGAGACATATTAGGAGAATGAGATGGGAAGCATTGTTATGCTCTTCTTGATCAGATAGGTGTTTACTATGAAAATATCCCCTATATATTCATCATTCCTGGCTATTGAATATTTGATCAAGAAGGATATAAGAATAACTTCCCAATCATCTTACTTCCATGATCTCACCACTGTAGTGCTTTATCTGTTCCCTAAAATGAATGAGAAGTTGAAGGGTTACAGGTTTTAATCATCATCAGATGTAGAATATACAGCAAGAAAAATCTTTAGATATAAAAAAAATTAATGGTTTCCAGGACTTTTCTGCCAGAAACTGTAACCAGTTGACAAAAGTGTAGCTTATTTTGAGGGTACTTTGGTGTAAGATTTTTTGTGTGTTGTAAAAGAAAACCAGCTCCAAAAGTTCAGTTCACTTTTTATTATACTTTGTATATTGTAGTATTATGGAACATATGCTTCATTTTTTTAATATTATAAATTATAATACATATAAACATTGCATATCTTCAAACTTTAATTACAAATCAAAATTCAACTTAAACAATAGTACTTTGTATCTCAAACATTCTAGAGTTCGGACAATGCTTCTACATTCAAACTGAGCATGCAGTGAAAAAAAATACACTTGCTGCATAAATGGCATCTATTGCATCTTGCTCTTGCTGTGAAAGCATTTCTTGTATTACATTTGTCTGTTTTCAGTGCATTTTTTTGCTTTATTTTTGATGTGTTTGGTTATCTATGTAATTCTTACCTATTAACCATGGCATAATGCATATTAAAGTATAACTAAGTGAATAATATGATTAATATGAAGGAAATCATCAAACTAATAAATTTGCTGTTTTTTTTTATTATTTTTTTTATTTTGATAACTATTACAACTGCTAATAAACTATCCCATATCTTTCCATTACATGAAGATACAATGAAAAGATATGGGAAAGTTTATTAGTAATGTAATCACATAAAAAGAATATGTTAGAAAAGTAATTGTTATAAAGCATAAGTAAAAGTTGAGACAAGGTTTGCTAAGTTGTGTATGTACTAAACAAACAAAATAACAAATTATTCAGATATATAGCAGATTAGATTTTGAAATGAGTTACTATAATATTTTACCTATATCTTGTTATTGACATGAAAATAAAACAATATATTTTAATATTAATATCATTCACATCACTGTCAATGTTAGAAAGTGAATGTAACCTGACTTTTTAAAAATGACTGTTTGATTAGTAAATGTATTATATAAAAAAAAAGGAAATAAAATTTCTGTTGTTTATTTTTAATACATTTAAGAATTAAAAATATGGATTTTTTTAATACTCAATTTTACATTAGTCTTTATTTTATGATGATTTTAGTAGACAAGATAATGAAAATTGGATGAAAACTAATAACATAGCTAAATTATTTATGAAAAATTAATTTTTAGATTATTTCAAATAATTGATAAGTTTGATATTTTTTATGATATAATTCTAAATTTATATATTAAAAATTATGCAAGATATGCAACAAAGGTACAAATTTTAAAAAATCTTACTGCTTTTTCTTTAATGTTTATTATATTTAAATAAATTCTTGAAATCAAAAATAAAATGGGCAGTTTATAATTATATTCTAGTCTCATATCTATATAGGAAACTAAGCTAAAAATAAGAATTTGTATTATAAAAATTTATTTCTTGAAATATTTGTATAAATGTAAATTAATTATCATTAATTATATAATTATAATAATTAATTTATATTTAAACATGAAGAGACTTATTTTTATATTATAGCATCCACACACTCACGTACTCCATTTGAAGCATCTCCTCATCATAACAGTTTTCTAACTCCTGCTGCATCACATTTAGGTATATTTATTATTGAATATTTTTATTTTCAAATTTTGAATATATAAAAA
Organism: Centruroides sculpturatus; assembly: GCF_000671375.1. NCBI lineage: Eukaryota > Metazoa > Arthropoda > Arachnida > Scorpiones > Buthidae > Centruroides > Centruroides sculpturatus. The sequence continues at coordinate 147,263 of NW_019384870.1, forward strand.
AATTTTATAAATTTTTTTTACTTAAAATTTGCTTTCAAATTTTAAATCTAAAATTATTTTGAAATTAAAAACAAATTGCCCTATTTATACAAATTTATTGATTATTTTCACTGAAATTTGATAAAATTCTTTAACAAAATTTTTATTAAAATTAATGTAGCAATATACTTGAGCATAAAATAAAATTGACTTCACAAAATTCAGAACAGCTAAAATTGGTGTTTTTTATAAAACTAATTATCTTTATTATATATAACTTTTTTATACTGATTAATTAAAAATGTCAATATTTATTATTTTTAGTATAAAACTGGATTAATCTAAATTCTAAAATATGTTCATACGTATATAAAATATAATGATAGTTCTGAATTTTAGAGTCAAATATTTTCTAAATATTCTTAGAATAATGTAAATGAAATAAATCAAATAGTTATTATATAAAGATAATATATAAATTACCTGATTAAAATGTATTCTTCAAAATAATTTTCTAATTTTATAGTATGTAGTTTTTCTATATAATATATTTCTTAATTTAAATTGAATTGAAAACTAATTTGCCATACAAGTAAAACTTTCTTAATTAAATCAAATGAGTATGTTTAGGTGAAAAAGCACACTGTTGTTTTTACTAATTAACTTTTCCATCAGCCAAATTTAACAAGTTGAATCATTTTTTGGATAAGTTATGTAGTAGTTACTTAATAAAATATTATTATGGAACATGTTCTAAAAAATAAATATAAAATAAATAATTACATTATAATCAGTTCTAATCATATGTTATAATATAGTCATGTTCATCAAGATTGTTATAACAGAAAATATGTATCTTTTAGCTAAATCTTTGTATATTGATATTAAATGTTATATTGAATCAAAAGTAATGCCTACTCTGACAGCCAAAGCAAAGCAAGCAAGCTATTTAGATAATAAGCAATATGATAAATTGGTGGGCACCTAGACATACCCAATGCAAAATTACAAAATTCAAGCTAAGTTTCAACTATAATAAAACTTTATTTCAAAATTATCATCAGTTTTTTTTTCATATATATATATACTGTATATAGTTGTAATAATAATTGTTAACATAAATCAAAAGGAAAGAGTTTCTGATAAAATTTTAATAAATAGATTAGGCTTAGAAAATCTTGTCTTGTTGTTGAAACAATAATTATTATTCAAAAATTATTTGATTCAAATGAAATGTCACAGAGTTTATTTTATATTGATAAGATTTGCATTTCATTAATTGATAAATTAACACAAAATAAAAATTGAATATATTAGATATTCAAAGAAATTCATAAATATTAAGTTAAGGAAATATTTCAGAAAAGCTTATTAATCACTGCTTAATATTCAAACTATATATGTAATTACAGAAAAAGGGTATCAAATAAAACACGTTTTTATGCATTTGCAAAACTTCTATTATATTTTCTATTAAAGATACAATACTAAATTTTAATTCCTATTTTTTTTTTTCTTTGAATAATTTCATATATATTTCCAATTTTTATAAATATTATTTCCTGATTTATCTCTAAATTAAACAAAGTTTGTTAAATGAAAAATATAATGTTCTTTACAGGGTGTCCTAAAGTCATTGTATAATTTTTAACTGCTAAAATTAATGAAATTTTTGTGCAATGCAGATTTATTTTTAAACTTCAACAAAAGCACCATCAAATTCATTTTTGAACTAATGAAAACATTCATTAGCTGAGCTCAGTGACTGCATGGATTGATTTTAAAACCTAAGATCACACAAAGAACAAGGTTTTGATATAACCTCACAAAAAGTCTGTTATATTATGTTAGTGGATTGAAGTAGCCACAAAAGATTTTCTCATCTACCAATCCACTTACCTGAGAATCTAAAACTAATGCATAAAAAACAACTTACAATAAACTTTATTTGAAAGTAAATGTTTATACATTTAAGTTAAGAAAGTTTAAAACTGTACAAAGGTATTTTGAGACATCCCATATTTGTCTGTATTGTTTATTTAATCAGTTCTGTTCACTTTTGAAAATCAATTATAAATTGTTCTGTAAATCATTACATACCTATATAGTAAGATTAGAAAGAAATGTTATCCATTTTATATTTTGAGTCAACTTCAGTGCAAGGAATCTGTCATATAACATTTTTTTAAATTAATTAGCAAAATATTTTTGCATTAGAAATTTTCATTTAAAACAGTTTCTGCAAATTTATTAAAATTTTTTAAGATAATTTTGGCTAATTAATTTTCAAGATAATTTGATTAAAGAGAATTATTTGATAATTTTCATTATTTATAAAAATGATAAATAACAATATACTGTACAGTACATAGTATTCTACATTAAAAAATTCATAATAATCAAAATATATCAGAATTTTTTTTAATATTATAATAAAACCTAGAACAATGATATTTTGTCTTAATAATAATTTTGTTATTTAAAATGCAATGAAAAGACAAAGTTAAAAATTAAATTTTAGTGAAATTATTTTATACTAGTTTTAGAGGATTTAGTTAGAGAGATATAGCTTATAGGAAAAAAAATTAAGAAATCAGAAAATTACATCATACGAGAGTTAAGAAAATAATTTAAAAAAATAAATAATAGTAATGTTTTGATTTATTATTAATAATTTAGAATTAATAAATTTCTTAAGTTAAAACTTTTTCAAACAGCTATTAGAAATAAATTTAAAGTTCAAAATAAATTCATATTAACTTGTATGTTAAATAGTACAAACTATTCATTTATCTAAAATAATGAATACAGTTTATATTATCTTACCATTTCAATTAAAGAAACATTTATAATAATTGTTTAAATACTGTGACAATGTCCAGTATATAAAAAAATTTTACTTTATGTCCAGTTTCATTGTTATATTTTGAGTTTATTTACAAAAGAAGAGAAAAATAAAAGTTAAAAATTAAACAAGTCATTGTTTTTTTATTTTCCTGAATTAAAAATTCTTCAATACAAGATATAACAAAACATATTTCAATTAATATTATTTTAATATATATAATTCTAATATTGTTATTTTTAAATATATGCTAATGTTTAAAACATCATCTAATAACTAATAAAATAAAATTAGAAATGTATTATTATTAATTATCTTACCTGCAATTAAATATTATAAGTGCTTCTCATTTAATTTTCATATGAAAACATGATTGTTTTTATTATTTGTTTTTTAAGTATATGTATAAAAAATAAGACACTAATTTAAAAGAGAAAAAAATATTTGAAAGTGCCTTTAGGTTTTATCAAAAGTTTTTAGAAAATGTCAATATTTATCATTTCAGTACTTGAATGTCTCAAGATTAGTGCAAAAAAGTATGATTAATACACAAGTTAATAAAAATAACGAAAAAATACATTAAACCTAGAAATATTTAGTTTTAATTAATAAGTTTATTAGGTGATTTTAAAATATTTTTTTAATATGTTATAAAATNGCATTACATTCCATTTGCAAATAAATTATTAGAAATTATTGATAATGCAAATGTAAGAGTAAATCTCATAATATTTTACTGGTTGTCTGGTACAGTTTAGCTTTATATAGGCATTGTGTCAGAAAACAATAAGTACTGATTGAATGTTTCATTCAATATTGTTAGAATAAGAAACTAATAATAAAAAATTAATTCAAAATTATAAAATATTTATTAGGGAACACATAAAATCTGTCTACAGTGATATTCAGAGGAACAAGAAAAAAATTGTTACAGAGAAATTTACTGTCATAATGAGAGTTTTTAAGAAATTATATTTTAAAATTAGTTTAGTTTTACTTATATCATTTTCGACCTGGAAGATTCAGGTTCTGGCTGATTTTAGATTTTGACGTTTAATATACACTGTAGAAATACACAATAAAATCCCTTAAATCTTGTATTAGAGGGGACTAATATGTTTTCCTGTTCTAATATTATCTAACTTTATAGAAATAACCCTAAAGTCTGACAATGTTAAAGAGGAAGGAGATACTTCCTTTAATGAGAATGCTTTGTTTAATTGTGTGAATTAGCAGGAGGCCACTGGGATGATCCCTAATGACCACTTAATCTGCACGGGTTGGAAAAATCCACTCTCAGTTTATCGGATAGCTTAGGAGGGCAAATCGAGGTGGGAGAGGTCGTGACGAGGTGTCCAAATAACTACATGGGTTGAACAATACTAACACATTTAATAAACAAGTAAGAGATTATACATATCTAAGGAAAAAGCATAAACAACACACGCGTAAATAATAAAAGGAATCTATTCTATATCTATGCTCTAACCTAATACCAAAGACTGAGAGAGACCTCTCTAAGAGGGACGCAAGGGAGAGAGGGACAAAATTTGGGCAAGGGTATACCTCGTAGGATTTGATCTCTTCGTATAGGGTGTTGGTAGGGGACACTGGGATCGGCGGTTTCTAATCGAAGTTCCCTTGGATGGTGATATAGAGCGATGGACGGTATGGTGGTATGGAACTGATGTCCCTGGATGTCCACTCGGCTATGTCTGTAGAGGGCTCTGTTGGAGATCAATGTACGCTCCATTGATCTCCAACTGTAGAGATCCTTGTTAGCTGTCCACTGAGGGTGTTGCTTTGGTGGTGTCCTCTTCGGCTGTTCGCTCGGAGGGGTTACTTCGGCAGGGTCCTCTTCTGCTGTCCGCTGAGGGTGTTTACCTGGCGGGGTCCTCTTTGGCAGTCCGCTCGGAGGTGCAAATCCGACCCCTTTTTATACACAGTTAGTGTAGGAAATATCTGGGACTTTTCTGACGTAATTGTCTTGGCTGGGTATGCTGTATACTTGATTTTTGACAGTTCTGCAGTCTCTCCCGTCATGGTGACATAGTATTACCGTCTCCCGTCACAGTGACGCAGTTATGATCATCGACGTCACTTTGACTGACCAGTCAGTATTAAAGTTGTCATCACTTGAGGTGATGACTGGCCATCTCTGGTAACGTGATATAGTTTCTCACCAGACGGTCTACCCTTGCAGGTGACCTTTTTTGTTACCCTCCATACAGTAACAGTGGGCCGTCACCGTTAATTGGTTACTTATCTGCACCTTATATTTACGTTAGGCATGAACAATCCCCTGTTGTGAGGGGAGTCCTTCTTCCAATGATGAAAGTCGCCTTCGATGTGACGCAGTTTGGTGTGAAAATTTACAGTTGCGTCTAAATTCTCACAATTGTTTTAATAAGTATAATTTGCAACACTAAGCTATCCTGTTAATCTAATATAAATTTCATACAAAACTATATTTTTTATTGTTACATCAATAATTGTTGTACTGAGATTTGACAGTATTCTTTAAATCAATCATTTAAAAAATTTTTTATTTAGTTATTAAATATTAATATTTATGTAAAAGTGAATATTAACACTCCTGTAACATTGAGTATAATATAAAATTGTATTATTTAATGAAATATTTTAATCTTGTTTTATTTTTGATATTAGTTTGTGAGAAAGTTGAATTAGTACCAAAATACAGTAGTTACTGTATCTTTGGACACTTTTATTTAAATCTATTTTATGAGCAATTTTAATCTCATTGAAATTGTTTATTTTTGTTATCTTTAAATCTGTCATATCCATGTTTTTAAACTGATAGAGTAGTTTTGTAGTAGAGGAAATTATACTATAATTATTTGACTATATTCTATAGTCAAAGAAAAATGATAGAAATGCAAAAACTGTATACATGTATTTTAAACTAAAACTTTATTTTATTTTTTTTTGTACGTTAATTGACTAACCATTAACAGTAATAGATTTAACAGAAAAGAAATTTTGATTTTTGATTTTTACATTTTGTAGATAATAAAAGCTGCAGCTTTGAATCAGCACTGAAAATTCACTTTTGGTTCAGTGAACTTTATAAATATAATAAAAATATAATGGCAAATTAATTTGTTTCAAAGCTAGTAAATATTTAATATGTTATGAATTAATTAGTACTTACAGATGTTTTAACCTTTAATATTCTTGTTAATACAAAAGTAAACATCATTAGTTAAAAAACTTGCCTATTAATTGGGAAAAACAGAAAACACTTACATTTTTCCAGATTATTCTCAAATAATCTGTTTTTATATATAAAATTGTAATAAATTCATTGTATCTCTTTTCAGAAATATTTGTTTCTGATCATATCAGATTTCTTAATTACAAGTATTTGTAATTTCTACAGTAAAAACCTTGCTAAGTTGAACTGGGTTAACTTGAAGCTGTTAACATGTCCCGAATACAGTATATAGTGTTTTCTATATATGATCTTGTTAACTTGAAATTGTTGATACCTTTAACTCAAACCTATTTTTCTGAGTATCCTCCATCCTTTGATAGGTTATTGATCTTTATTTTGTCTTTACATTCCATGTGAAGACAGACAATTAAGGTGAACAAATGCTATGGCTTTGTCCTGAACAGAACAGCATGCCATTACAACCTTGCTTCAACATTATTTTATGGATACAAGAGCGCTGACTATGACTGCTGCTCTGACAAGAGGGTACCTTGACAATGCCCTTAAAATTGCCATAAACTGGATGCAAGTTTGTAATCATTCTGTGAACAAATTCTTGAGAAATGGTTTGATAACAGAAATTTACAGCCAAAAAATATTTTGAGAAAATCAACATATTAAACTTGTTAACTCAAAGATGGGTTTTTTTACTCCTTAGACTTTGACTTAGAAGTTTTATTTTATTAAAAATTATTGCTAATGTAGCTGATTATAGCTGTTTTCTAATATAAAATGTTGTTGTAACATAATTACCTGCAAAACTGTTTTTTGTGGTTTTAACAAATCAACAGAAAAAAAAGCTATTTTGAAAATATAGCATTTATAAAAAAGAGAGAGAATTTTTGTTTTCATAAGACTTAAAAATTTAATAATAGTTGTAATATAGTCTTGTAATAAAGAAAAACTTTTCTTAAAAAATTTTTTTAACTAGCCAAAACTTATAAATTTAGAAATTAAAATGATTTTAATAGTAATAAATTTTTTAAATTAATATTTGTTGTTTTTTATCTCAAATAGTATTGTATGATTTGAACTTTGTTTTTAACTCAAAGTTCTAAAACTAATCAAATTCAAGTTTTTTCTTGTACAAAAAATTACATTTCAGTTTAATATGATATGCCCAATATTTAATAATACACACAAATTACTCAATCTTAATTTATTATAATCTGACAATTTTGGCAAATCATTAAATTTTATTAGTAGCTGGATTAGTGGTTTTGTTTTGTATATCAATGTCATTTGAAAAGTATTATTAATTCTTTTTATTAGAACTATTTCACACAGCAAATGGAAAAATTACAAAAATTATTTAAACCATTTTAATATTACATAGATAGATGTTTTCATGTGTTTTTCACAAAACATGAAATTTTATTATTATTATTATTAAAGTTGTCATCACTTGAGGTGATGACTGGCCATCTCTGGTAACGTGATATAGTTTCTCACCAGACGGTCTACCCTTGCAGGTGACCTTTTTTGTTACCCTCCATACAGTAACAGTGGGCCGTCACCGTTAATTGGTTACTTATCTGCACCTTATANTCACAAAATGCACCATAAATATATTATTAATATATATGGATTCTGTAAAGATGTTTTTGAGATATTGTTATAAATTTAATAATAATTTGACTATATCTTTATTTCATAATTAAGTTTTTTAAACACAAGTTATTTTATAAGTAAATTAAAGTATCGTCTTTAATAGGTGTGCCTCCATTTGCCCGACCTGGTTATCATGGATTTGGAGCTGCAGGAAGCAGTTTTGGAGGTTTAGGAGCTCTGAGTAAGTACCATTTTTCTTCTTAAATGTTCAATGTATCTTGAATTACATTTAAAATTTTTAAGTAAGAAAATTTTGGTTTTCTATAATTTGTGTAGTTATTTTTCTTTTTGAACAATTCTTATTATTTTCTTTAAAAAAAAAAATTATTTTGACCAGATATTGCTTCATTCCAGATACTGTTAATGTTTAAAATCTTAATAGTTAACACACACATTACAACCAATACTTAACTAAAATTCATGGTTAACTGTTAAGTTAAAAAGTTAAGTTTCCATATGCATTTTAATGTCATAAAATAGATATTAATTTTGAGTTAAGACAAAATATTTATAAGTTTATATTAAGAGAAGATTGGACCAGAGGTCTAAATAGCGTAATTGGCAAGACATCCATACGGTGAGTGGGAGTTGCGGGTTCAAGTCCTGCTCTGCACCTAATTTCTTTCCAGTTTAATCTAAACTCATTTAATTAAATTATAATTATTAAATTTAATATGAGATAGTGCCTAATGCCTTCCTTTAGTGCCAAATTTATTAGTAAGTTATAATTATAGCCCAATGTTGTATGGCAGTTAGAGGGATAATTATAAGTTTACATTGTTTGTGTTTGTGTAAAAAAAAGGATTTATGTAATATCAGGTAACCATAAAAGTTTTGTTGTTTTTTTTATTCTGAAAAAGAAATGTGAACAAATATAGAAAGAAACCAATTTATTCATCAAAATTGTTACCCTCACACACAATAACCTTTTCCCAATAGGAAACAAGCTTATAAATACCATTTTTGTAAAAATTTGAATTTTTATAGGCAGAAAAATCTCTCAAATTTCTCTTCCACAGCCTCTCTGTTTCTGAATTGTTGATTCTACAGATGATTGTCTAGGCTAAAAAAGAGGTGGTCACCACATCAACTGATATCTGCCAATAAATAACACTGACTATTTGTATGGGATTGCTTACTTGTTACCAAAGAACCCATTTCTGGACCACTGATGCAAATGTAAATGAATAGTTTTGTCATTGACTTAGAATCTTTGCACTAATGTCTGGAATGTTTCAGCTGAATCACTTTCATTTATGACTTTCAATTCATCATCATCAATGACAGACTTATGATGATGAACTGAAAGCCATAAATGAAAGTGATTCAGCTGAGACATTCCCGTCTCAAAGAGCTAGGTGACCGCATGCCACTGCAGTTACTTCAATGCTTGAGAACACTTGCGAGTCATACAGTTAAGGAGGACTTACTCAAAAGTATTTGGTTATCCTGTCTTCCCGCAGGTATGCAGAAGATACTGACCGTATCTGAGGGCAACGTCAAATTCCTCACTAAGATCGCCGACCGTCTTAGCGAACTATACCCTCAGACACCAAACATCTCTGCCATATCTATCTACAACCCCCACCACAAACGACCCAAGATCACTGCGCTTGAAGCAAATCACAGAGCTCTCAGTACAAATCTCTGAGATGTCACAACAATATGGTCATTCTCCAACTCCCTGCCATCACCCAAGCCGTGTCAAACACATTCGACACTCCCCACCTACTGCCTAACAATATCTGCTAGTACCATATGAAATTTGGCACAAATGCCTGATGATGTCGACCACCTTGTTCACTGGGAAACGAAAATGGGAGTCAGTAGACACAGCGACTGATTTGCGGCTTATTCATCACTGACGTACGGTCAGTGATGAATAAGCCACATTCCTGATTAAACACTAATGCCAACGTCTCCGTTTACCCAGCTTAACGTCTTCCAAGACACAGTGTAGAAGATTACCAACTCTTTGCAGTGAATGGAACAGCAATCGAAACATATGGCCATGCGACAATCACACCTGATTTTTCTCTTCAACAGAATTTCACATGGCGATTCATTGTTGCTGACATTACACAATTGTTAATAGAAGCTGACTTTTTATCCCATTATGGACTTATTCCAGACCTTCACAACAAATGTCTCATCAACTCAACCACGAAACTGCTAAGCCATGGACATATTCGCAGCGTCACTACATCATCTGTCTGGACTATTGCTGGCGACTCACCATACCATTGACTAATGAGCAAGTTTCCCAAAATAACATGTCCATCTCCAACCATTGCACCCATCTGGCATTCCACGGTCCATCACATTATCACACCTGGACAGCCAGTACACTGCAAACTCCAGCAACTTGCACTGGATAAGTACATACTGGCTAAGCGCAAATTTGAGTTCATGCTCTCTCAGGGAATCTGCCAACTGTCCACCAGCAGCTGGTCATTGCCATTACACCTCTTTCCGAAAAAGGACCACCAGTGGTGACTACCACTACCATCTACTTACAATCTACTTAACACATGAACTGTTCCCAACTGTTATCCTGTTCCTCAAACAGAGGATTTCACATCTACTCTCCGCGGTTGTAGGTGTTTCTCAACTGTTGACCTAGTCCATGCTTTTCACCATATTCCTATAGTCCCGGAGGATATCCCTAAGATGGCTGTCATCACATCGTTTGGACTATACGAGTTTAACTTTTTGTCTTTTGGTTTGTGCAATGCTGCGCAAACATTTCAATGCTTTATGGACGAAGTTACCAGTGACCTCAACTTTTGCAATGTATTTATCGACGACATACTCATAGTGTCCTGAGATGAAGCCGAACATCTGCACCACTTACAAAAATTGTTTACCAGACTTTTCAACTATGGAGTTGTAATCAATGCATCAAAATGTGTATTTGGCAAACACGAAGTGCAATTCCTCGGGTATCTAGTCAACCCAAAAGGAATTTGTCCACTACCGCAAAAAGTCAAGGCAATTATGAAGTTTCCGAAGCCAACTACTGTCTGTGATTTACGCCGATTTTTGGGACTGGTTAATTTTTATTGCCGTTTTGTATGCAATGCAGCTCACATAACCATAGAACTTAACAAACTCCTCCAGGGCAACCTGAGTCCAAAAGACCAATTCAAGTGGACCCCCGATGCTGACAGTGCCTTCCACAATGTAAAAAACACCATTGCTAGTGCTGCACTCTTGGTTCACCCATCACAAAATGCACCTCTATCCTTAATGTTAGATGTGTCATCCATCACTCTGGGAACTTCCTTACAACAGATGATCGATGGACACTGGCAGCCATTAGCATTCTTCAGTCAGAAACTCTCAGAATCACAAAAAACGTGGTCCACGTATGACCATGAATTGTACGCTGCTTATGCTGTCTATCAGGAAGTTCAAATACATGCTGGAAGGAAGGCAATTTATCCTATTCACCAACCATAAACCATTAACTTTCGCCCTGAAGCAAAAATCCCGAGAAAGCATCACCCCGACAGTTTTGCCACTTAGATTTTATAGCACAGTTCATTTTATGGACATCCGTCATGTCAAGGGAGTCAGCAACATCCCTGCAGATGCTTTGTCTCATATAGTCTATCGTCTATCACACGGGTGATAAATTTCCCGGCACTCGTCTCCACACAGGAATCCGGCAACAAACTCAGGAAACTCCTTTGTTTGAACACAGGCCTACAGCTAAAACGGATTACCATTCCAAACACATGCCTACAGCTAAAACAGATTACCATTCCAAACACTATGGCACAGCTTTACTGCGATACATCCACACTCATCCCCATCCTTTTATCACCAAAAACTTCTGACATCAGGCGATTGCCTCACTACATGGTTTGTCACACCTGGGGGATGAGAGCCGTATGTCATCTCGTTAAGAAGGCCTTTGTGTTGCCCGACATCAAGCGTGACTGCAAGAAGTTTGTGCGAAACTGTATCATATGCCAGAAAAACAAAATCACTCGGCACACCATATCACGGACTGAATCATTCACTCCACCAAATCAGCGATTTGATCACATCTACATCGACATTGCTGGACCACTTCCGCTATCCAACAGTTTTACATATTGCCTCACAGCAATTGATCGTTTTTCTCTCATTGGCTAGAAGCATTTCCCATGTCAGACATTACAGCTGCTACCATAGCAAAAACAATTTTCGGAGGCTGGATTACCCATTTTGGCATCCCACAGTGCTGACAGGGACATCGAGGATCCATACCACTGCCTTTCATCCAGCCGCCAATGGAATAATTGAGTGATTTCACCGACAATTCAAGGCAGCAATCAAGTGTCACTCTTCTGATTGCTGGATGGACGACCTGCCCATCGTACTCTTGGGAATCCAGACCACCTACAACATTGACTGATGCCACTGCAGCCAAGCTAGTTTACGGACAAACACTGTGCTTGCCTGGAGAATTTTTTGTAACCACCAACGACAGTATGGTAGAAATGTCCAATTTCGTCTCTGATCTCAGGCGCATAAAGTGATGATTATGTCCTGTTTCATCGCATAATCACAGCATGCACCAAACATTTGTATTCTTGAGATCTGCAGACCTGCTCACATGTCTTTGTATGCCACGACGCCACATGTAGACCTCTGCAGTCCCTATATGACTGACTATTCAGAGTACTTCAATGCTCCAGCAAGACATTTGGGATAAACATTAATGGCGAAGAAACAACCGTCACCACTGACCAGCTGAAACCAGCTTTTGTTACCAACCCTACAACAACATGCATCCCAACTGACACAAAAAGGAAACCCCATGAACAAGCTCAGAGAAAATCAAACCACTTGTCACAACATGCTCTGGACAATGGGTATGCTTTAATGTAAGATATTGTTAGCACTCGCGGGGGAGTACTGAGGGCATGAATGCCACCAGAGGGTCTTGCATCAGCGNTTTTCTTGTCCCAGATATCTGTGAAAATTCCTCACCACCCAGCTGGCCCCATTGTGGACCTGGCCAAACTCACAATGGGTATGAGAAAAAAGCAAAAAATGAAAAAAAAAAAAAGTTTCACAACATGCTCTGGACAATGGGTATGCTTTAATGTAAGATATTGTTAGCACTCGCGGGGGAGTACTGAGGGCATGAATGCCACCAGAGGGTCTTGCATCAGCGACACCAAAGAAATCTTACTTTTTCCTCTGGCGACTCGTGAGGTCAGACGTATACCAATTGAGATCCAACAGCTTCGACCAGACAAAGACTATAGTACCTGACAACCACAGCATACAGTTTAAACCATCATTGAATACTGTGAACATTAGCAGAACTTTCTCCAAAAGCATGCCATAATTTTTGGACTGCATGCACAGCTTTTGTTCAGAGTTTAACCCTGGGTTAGTGCAGTGGGGTGTTTCGCCACCCCTAACGTTTTGAAAGTTGCACTATTCATAGATTTCGCGCTCGGAGGTGCAAATCCGACCCCTTTTTATACACAGTTAGTGTAGGAAATATCTGGGACTTTTCTGACGTAATTGTCTTGGCTGGGTATGCTGTATNTTAAACCATCATTGAATACTGTGAACATTAGCAGAACTTTCTCCAAAAGCATGCCATAATTTTTGGACTGCATGCACAGCTTTTGTTCAGAGTTTAAACTAACACAGAATACAAGCTTGAATAACATAAGTTTGGGTACTCATTTTCAAGGCACTTGATATGCTATTCAACTTTTTTGCATATCAATATACACTTCAATACCTCTTGTTTTCTTTATAGGTAGAATTATAATTTTAGTGATAAAGTGATTTGCAAAAATACTCTTTCAGTTTGTATGGTTTTGGTTATCTGATATAATGTATATCATGTAATAATTACTTGTTATTGTGTATCCAACATGATGATAAAGTAATTATTTAAGTAGTAATAAATAAAATTAAAAATTATATGAGAGTATATTAATTATTCAATTGTTTTTTGTCTGAGTTCTAAACAATATTTTTTTAAATTTATTTTTATTTCTTTTAAAAAAGTAAAAGAAATCTTTTCCTGTAGTTATGTTGATATTGCACAATTTTTGTATTTTATGTATTGGAAAGCTTTATTTTTTATTTGAAATATGTTAACATTCTAAAATGCATTCCATTTCACATAGGCCTGAGGAAGATCTCGTATAGATTGAAAACATTTGATTATCATTAAACAGTACTGGAAACAAAAATAAGGCTCTAAGTTGATTGAGGTTTTTATTTGTATTACTTTCTAGTCTCATGTGTTGTGTAGTTTTTCTAGAGCTAAAGACTAAAAATGAAAATCATATTGTCTCTGTTTTATTTATCAATTAATATTAATAAAATATGTAATAATAACTGTTACCAAAAACCGTTAAATAGAAAATAATTGTCTTAATTTTAACTCTTAATAGAGTGAACAGTGATTTATTCTCTGTATAATAAAGACATATTGTGTCAACAGTGGCATCCTTTCTTGCATCACTGCCAAGTTAATACACATATACACAATATATCATCAGTTGGTGATCAAAACGTCATAACTGTATTTCCTAAAACTTTACAGAAGAGTTTAAAAAAACACGATTTCAATGGGGCAAAATTTTGAGTATGAGATTGGAAATTTTTGATTGTCAGAGAGAAGACTTAAAACACACACTTCACTTACAAAGTTTTGATAATATATAGAAATTGACTATAACCTCATTAATGCAAAAATGTGGTTTTGACCAATTATTGGAGATATATCACTGATTAGTGGTCAAAACCTCATATCTGATTAGCGTTAAATTTCTTATGTTAAAGCCAAATCAAAGCATTTGAAGAAAACATTTCTTGCTGTGGACTGCTATAGAGAAAATGAAATCATAGATATCTTCTGTAATTATTAAATATTTCAGTTTGATGGCCAAGGCAGTTAAGACATCAATCTGGGGGATTTAGCATCAAAATTGGGCAAGCAACCCAGGAATTTTTTCTTGTCCCAGATATCTGTGAAAATTCCTCACCACCCAGCTGGCCCCATTGTGGACCTGGCCAAACTCACAATGGGTATGAGAAAAAAGCAAAAAATGAAAAAAAAAAAAGATTATTTATTTATTTATTTCAATTGGAAGAATTTAGGATAGATACTTGTAATTACATTATACATAATGTAATAAAACTATTAAATCAATTTCTATATAAAAAATAAAAAGTTCCAGCCTGTTCCAATAAAAATTTTTAATTTTCTAATGTTTTCAGCTATCTATGCAACCATCATCAGGAATGAACATGGAATAGACTGGAACTTTTTATTTTTTACATTTATTCCAGTTAAGAAATTTTATTATTAAATTTCTATATACTCAGAAAATTTTTGAAAGGAAAAATATGCATGAGAGATTCACTACATTTGCTGAATATAACTGCAGTAAACAACAAAGGATTTTGACAAAATAAGGAAAGAAATAGTGAAACAAATTAACTAAATTTAAATAAATACAAAAAATTTTTAATTTTAAAATATTCAGTGCAAAATAATGCTAATAAAAAGAAGTTTTTTAATTATTACTGATATCTGTTTCACTTTCTAAATAATTACATTCATCAGTTGTATATCCACGATTTTAAGAATATAAATACTGACTACTGTAGGCAGATTTAAAAGGGACCAAGGCAGGCATTGTTTTTAAAGAATGTTACTCAATTACTTTAGATTACTTCAGTTATCTAATTGAAGTTATATAATATTTATTTTTATTTTAAAGTAACAAAACCAATTTTTTTTGGTATCCAGAAAGTACTTATGGTGCCATAGCACCATAAACACTTCCTTGATAATATCTTCATAGTATTGTTAATATATTTGTATCAATGCTTTGAAGTTTATGCTGTGGTGCAGAAGTCAAATGATAAAGTTCAAGATGAAGTAAAAATGTTGTTAGAAAGTTAAATATATTTTTAATGAAATTTTAATTTTATTAATATTTTAAATAGGACACAGATTTTAAGAATTTTTGGAACTGTTAAACTAAAAAAAACTAGACAAATATATTTTTCTTTTGCCTTCTTTTAACAGGAGGAAGTTTTTATGTGGTGGGGGTATTAGCCACACACACAACCTGGAAGACCAATAATCCCATTATATTTTTATACTACTTCATTTCACATTAACATGAAGAGCATACTCATCAACAGAGACCTGATTGACGCAATTGATAAAGACCTAGATATTCTAAACAGTGTGTTTACTAGCATTGAAATCTGATATTTCTTATATGATCTACAGAGCAAACACACCAGTATGGAAATCAACCTTTCTCTAAGGCAGAAAAAAATTTTACCTCAGCAAATCAAGGGGAAGATAATGCTTAAACTTTTTTTTTCCTGTAACTGGCTAATGCATTACAAGTTTATTTTTGATGGTAGACACATTAAAATAATCGAGAATATTGATATTCTCGGTTGCTTACATGACAATAACAATTAATA
Source organism: Centruroides sculpturatus (assembly GCF_000671375.1). NCBI lineage: Eukaryota > Metazoa > Arthropoda > Arachnida > Scorpiones > Buthidae > Centruroides > Centruroides sculpturatus. The sequence goes on from NW_019384870.1 coordinate 163,414, forward strand.
AAAATAGCCTTATACCTTGAAAGCAAAAAGCTTGATTCTCTAGCCTCTCTCATAGCTAAAGAATATCTGGCACTTCCACAGCCTCCTAACTCAGAATCTTGCTTCTACAAATTTTCATGTCTTTATCAAAATGAAAGCTCTTCTAAAGAGTCAGATTCAAATTAGTTGTGATTTGAGATGTTGCATACAATTAACATTTAAATTTATCAGTTGCTGTTAGAAGTAGATTTCAAATTCTTATTATAAACTGGCAAAATAATTATTTAAATTATTTTAGAACAAAAATCTATAAATAAAATTGCAAACATACTGAACCTAAACCAATATTTAAAATGGGTTCCAAGCAGTTTGTACAGACAAGATTTAGAACTCATTTTTACAAATGGCTCATAAATTTTGTTGCCATATGTATTAATAATTTGTTTTCTTTTAAATATCTGTAATTTGAGCTTATCATTTGTTTTCTTTTAAATTTGTTTAAAATTTGTATTATTTGTAAAATTTGTATGCCATATGTATTAATAATTTGTTTTCTTTTAAATATCTGTAATTTGAGCTTATCATTAACATTGATATTTTATAGTTATATTTTATGGCAGAATGATGTTTCACTATCTAAATTTACTTATTCTAAATTTTTGTTCTTGGATCTGAAATTTATATTTTTCTGTTGTTAATTTCAATAGAACAACCTTGATTCTGAAAGTTGTATTTTTATTGTTTTTTGTTCACAAGGTTTACTAGTATATCCGAAATAAAGAACTCTGAGAAATGCTCTCTATTTTTTTGAAGAAGAAGAATCTATTGATTAAATAAAAATTTTTAAGTGAAAAATAATAATGCATATAGTAAATAAGATAAATATTAAAATAATGTATTTTCATAAATATAAATTACTAGCAGATGAGCCCGGCATTGCTCGGGCAAAAAGTAACAATACAAGATTAAGATTATTAGATTATAGCCAATTTTACCCATTTTTACAGAGTGCAAGAATAAGGTTCACCCTCTTCTGAGACTAATTAGAGAATTTTTAGATGGGTCTAAAAATATGTTTGATTTTCTGCAAAAATCTGCATCTAAAATAGTACAGTAAAATCCAAATTCAGGGTAAAGCTTAGTTCACACTGAGCGCGATTCGCTGGCGAAAGCGAAAAACAGAGCGAATAACCGGTGAAACATGACTCGTTTGACGGGTTATTCGCTCTGTTTTTCGCTTTCGCCAGCGAATTGCGCTCAGTGTGAACTAAGCTTAATCCTTAACCTCATCCCCCCCGCATGTACTGTACATGAAGAAGGGATTTAGGAAAATCCCTTTTTAGTGTACATTCTCATGACGTACCCTAACTGTGTATCAAATTTCAACTTTCAACTCCTAACTACTGTGCTCTGTGCTTAATATAATAATATAATATAATCGAGATGGGTTGATTATTATTAAGATTAGAGTCAAATTTATGAGAAATTTGTTTTCATTATTCTATTTATCAGATATCTAATAGAAAAAAATGATTAAAATTCAATAATGATTTTAACTGAATAAATCTTTAGTATTTAAAAAGATTTTTTATTTAAGTAACCTAAAAAATAAAAAATAGCCTATAAAATAAAACATCAGAAAATTTTTCATTATAATGGAGAATAACTTACTTGATGATAACCTTACTTGAATAAAATTATTAATTTTAAATTCTAAAATCTAAATAAACTTGTTTGAAACATTATTTTAGATTTATTGTTTTTGGATTACCCGAAAGGGGGAAATGATTAAAATATTTATTAATTGCCAAAATGTATACTACATGTGCCACTGTTTATTTTCCTTCTTTATTATTTACACTTTATGCTGACTAAAACTAATTCTCTTCTCCTCTTCCCTTGGGGTGGAATTTCCAAAAATCCTTACTTAATATTATAAATATAACATACATGATACAAATTATGTAACAATATATAATCTTATTTAGAAAAACTATATATGCTTATTGAATATATTAATTTCTCATGGTATTCAATCATTAAAAATATATTTGATATTCTATATTTTATCATTCATAATCAGATTTTAAAAATTATCTTAAAAATATTTTAATATATATTTACAGGTCTAGCTGGAACTAGTATGTTTGGAAACAGAGACCTAAGTGCTAGCAGTCTTGCTGGATTAAGTTCTGCAGCTCAAGATCCGTGGTCTCGTTTACATAGAGCACCTCCAACATTTCCGACTCCGGTGGCACCGGGTTCAACTGCACCCTGGGGAGGTTTAAAAGCCGAAGCAGAAAGGGAACGTGAAAGGATGCAGCGGGAAGAACAAGAAAGAGAAAAAGAACGTGAGAGAGAGAAACAAAGGAAAGGTGAAATGGATAAAGAAAGAAGAGAAAAGGATAGTGATAAAATTAAAGATATAGGAAGGTAAGGGTTTTATTTTTGAATATTAGACATTCTTATTACAGTAAAATTTTCACTCTGATATTGTTTATTTTAAGCAGAATAAGTTATAAAGTTTAATGCATTTTTAAAAAATAATTAAATCAGTAAAACTTTACATCACAAACCTATAAATATAGTTTTAATCTCTCAACTACAGAAATTAGTTTTTCTAATCTAAAATCATAAAAATGCTTTATAATTTTATGTGAATAAGATATCTGTATATAATGCAAGCATTTTTTACAATCAATATATTGCATAAATTTTAGGCTCTACACTTTTAAGATAGTTTTATGTAATAGTATTATTTTTGGGGAGAAAATGTTTTTAATTTGCTTTAAATTTTAGTAAAAATTCTCCATAATATTTATCCTAAAGATTAATATTAATGTCCATTTCTTTTAATAGTAGTACATATTGTATTTTATGATATGAATTTATGCCAATAAGTATAATCTGCACTTGAAAGGATAAAAAATAAAATAACTTAATCAATTCCTATATTCAAAGAAAACAATTTATTTTTATTTTTAAAATTTTGATCTAGTGTTAAATTTATTTTTTTTCTAATTGCTTTATTACAAAACAACATTTATTGTAATTAAGCAGAGCTCTGCCTAAGTCAGAAAATGTTTTGTTTGTGATCAAAGTTTAAAGCAACTATGTGGTCACTAAACATGATTTTTTGTAAATATGCACAACTTAGCAAGGACAATGTTGTGACAAAGTCAGAATTTTGAAATTCGACCTACAGGCCGAAATAATCGAAGTCAAAGTTTGCCATGTAAAGTCTACAAACCGATTGCCAGTTTTATGCTATGTGTCAGTTGAGTTTTCAATTGCTATCAGTTTCCATTGATCTCTACAACAATACAATTTATTTTAGAATTAGATTACTTTTAGTATTCTATGTTGCAGAGCTCAATTTCATTTTCCTAAAAATACATAGTTTATTTTAAATATATTATGAAACACAAGTACTTTTTTCAATAAAACACTTAAAGATTTATTTTTTATTTTTTTTTTGTTCTTTTAATCATGCATTTTGTTTTTTTTTTCATATTAAAATGAGCTTACATCTTGAGCTTACATCTTCTTAAAAGCAGTTTTAGACTGAATTTTTTAAGCTTTGTCAATGTTTATCACTTTGAATAATAGTTTTCTTATTAATAATTAAATTCGAAACAAAATTGTTTAATATTACTTTGAATTTAAAGAAATGTATATTTTTTACATGATAAATTATTTTTACTTATTCAGGGATAAAAGGGAGCAAGAGAGGCAAAAAGAAAGGTATGTCTGTTTTATATACTGTAGATTAAATAAAAGCAATGATAATTTTTAAAAATAATTTGTATTTTTTCTTCTTAACAAAATTATATTTTTGACATAATATCAGCTAATAAATAGTTTTGTTTTCAATAGTTATAAACTATTTAGTAGTTGACAATACTTTATATCATGAATTAATAAACTGATATTGTTAGATATTGTTATGAATTACAAATAATCTATAACAAATCATCAATTATTAAGTTATTCTTATAAGTGGAATTCTTATGTTAGAATAATAAATATTTTTAAAATGTCATTGATCTTTTTTCATATGAGAGAGTTTCGTGAGAGAGGAAAAACAGATGAAAATGGTTTGGTGGTTTTTAATTAACTAATTAATCATATACAATTATATAAAAAGGAGAAGCATTAATATAGAATATCATTAGGATTACCGTTATTAATTTATTAAGAGATGGATAAAATTGAATTTTTAAAAAATTAATTGTTTTCAATTTGAATACTCTTTTATACTGTAATAAAAGATAACTTATAAGAGTATAAAAGAAATGGATTTATCTTCAAGTGAACTAAACAGTAGTAAAACTCCTTGGAGCTTTTACTACTCAAGTCATTCTGTGAATTTATAACTATTTCTTTCTTAAAAATTTGTGGCTGTTAATAGTATTAATAAACAGTAAAAATAACTTGTAAAGAAAAAATCTATAAATATTTAAGTTTTTGTATTTTATGTACAAAATGCACAAAAATCAACAGTTGCTCATCTTCAATCAGTAGATAATATAATTTTAAATATTTTTACAATTTGAAACATTTGGGTTAGGTATATAGTAGAACCCAGATTATCCAAGGCAGGATTTTCGAGAGGGAAGAGGAATTAGTGATTTTTCCCTGGGCTCAGAGTAAACTTAGTGGTCTATAGTGATTTCTACCCTTATAAAGTTAATGTTATTTTTACTAATAGAAAATAACATTTTTAAGACTACTTTTTATTAATAAAGAAACACACTATATATATCAGGGTTAAAGGGGATAACATAAATTCACTAAGAGGCAAATGAAGGCCCACTATATATCTGAGCACCCATACATGTTCTCAATCTGAGGTATAATGTGGTATCCTTGATAACTTAAATAATACAGATGATCAGAATCATTTTGGATTAAAAATCAAATATAAATGATTTATACTCTATATCTTTTTATACCTTAGTGAATTTAATCGTGTATTAAAACATAACAATAATATACAAATGATTTGTCTCACATTGAAGTTAAATTATAAAAGGTAAAAGAAATAAATTATTTTATAATGTGTGCTATCATTTTAAGTTTTCTTTTATGAATTACATTATAAAAATAGTGTATTCACTTAAATATTTGCCTTGGATAATTGGGGTTCTACTGTATATAAAGTTTTAGAAGTTTTGAAGTATTTCACGAAACGTTTTGCTTTCATTATTATTTTTTCAAATTTTTTAATAGCAGCATGTTTTCATAATTGTAAAGGTCATTTCAACTACATACCATTACATTTCTAAAACCCTGGACAAACCAAAACCAATAATAGCTACATAAAAGTAGTTATTAAGATTAGCAATTGTTTTATTTCTGTTGAGATAATCCGTGTGTAGTTATCCATAGATTTCCATTTTGATGATGTAGACATAAGCAACAATTTGCCATGTTTTAAATAAAAGGGTTTAAAATGCAGTTTCTACATTGTCTCATATTCATTAAATTTAATTTTATTTTTCTTTCTTTTTCATTTAGTCAAATTTATAACAGTATAGTCATCTATCTTATAACAACATTACTTAGAATGTTATGCCTATTCCATAGTTCCCAAATCAATGATATCATCTCAGAATGCTCCATTTTTAATTATGGTTTTTGATGTGTAGTATATATGATATATTATAGAACTTTTGATAATATGACCATAGTTAACAATAATGACTATTAGTGGATAATATGTTCTGAGTATAAGTTATGTTCTGCTTAGGGCCATTGGACTTACAAATCTGTCACTGTTATCTAATGATAGATAAGTTTAATCCCAAAAATAGCAACTTTATGGACCCCATTCTGGTATATTCCTATATCCCAATATTTATATAGACAAATGCCAGTATTAGATTATGTTTTTTTGCATTTGATATATGACATAATTTGAATTGTTACATCAGATTTTTTGCAGATATAAAACTCATTTTATGCATTAGTGTGAGATTTTTATCATGTGGTGTTTAAATTAAAACATTTTTTTGCTTGTTGCATATAAATGCAACAAAAGTATTGCACTTATTTTAATACATAATATTCAAGATATATTAAATCTAACATCTATATCTTTGTGTATTATTATTAATATCAAAGAATAATTTTATAGAAGACAATATTTTGTTGATCTGATTTAGATATGTAAATTTATACATCTTGAAACTATTATATATATTTATCTGTAAATATTCTATATTAATTGAATAGCAATGCTAATGATGTTGCTTTATCAACTAACATAAGCCTAGAGTTTTAAGTAAGCTTTTCTCTGGCTGACAATTAATCAATTTTGATGAATCAATTGCTATTTGATCATGTTATCTTTGAATTTAGTCAAACCAAGCAATTGAATTTGAAACCTGACATGTTATATCATGGTTATATAGCATTATCTACATCATCAAATACATTAATTAACAATATTACTTAAAACATTAATGTTAAATTTGATATTGTGATATCCCTAATTGTTTTAAGTAATGTTGTTGTTCATGAAGAATTTCTGAATTGGCATATTAGTATTTCAGTTACTTTGAATGCGTCATACTGCAGTTTGTCAAGAGACCTTATTATACACTAAGACCTCGTTTAGCACTTAGGATGTGTTCTTAGACAGCAAAGCACTAAATGAAACAGTGTTAAACAAGGTCATTTTAACACAGAAAATAGGGAAAGGGGAACACACGACCTAACAAACAAAACTATATAAAAACTCACAACTCACCACACTTATATATCAAACACGTACACTGAACCAATATAATGTGTGGTACGAACGACGAAACAAAAACAAAATGTTCGATCTTAAGAAAATTATTTTAAGATCTTTCTTAATTTTAAGAAAATTAAAAGAAATGTTCGATCTTAAGAAAGAAATTATTTAAACAACATTCGTTAATGTCTTTCGTTGACGGCAGTCGTTAGTTTGAACGGCATGCGCGACACATCTTTTAAGAACTGTTCGATCGCAAGAACGAAGTTATTTGAAATATCGAATTTACGAGCTAAAAAGCTAAAGGAACCTGAGGAAGAACCTAGAAGAGGTTCGAAAACGTTTGTTTTTGTTTCGTCGTTCGTACCACACATTATATTGGTTCAGTGTACGTGTTTGATATAT